>NC_141694.1:1467880560-1468088060 GCF_964263255.1 Lissotriton vulgaris
TAAAGAGCAAGACGTTGTGTGTGTGCTTGAGAGAGAGATAGAGGAAGCCAGAGAGAGAATGAGTGAAAATGAGAGAGCAGGAATAGATAGATGGTACGTGTTAGAATGAGAGTGACCACAGGAGAGATTAAAAGAAATAGCGAATGAGTGTTTGGATGAATTTTACAGAAACAGCAGAAGAGACAGGAAAAAAAGAGCTGCAAAGAGGAAAAGAAAACTAGGAGGGGGAAATGGCGAGAGGAAGAGTGGAAAGAGATAGAACATAGAAAGAGGAAGAAGAGAAAGGACGACAGAGGAATTGCAAAAGGGAGAGAAATGAAAATTGAGGAAAATACATGGAAACCAGGGTGAAAAATCTAAGGAGTGAAGGGAAGAAAGTAAAAACTGACTGAGAAACAAAATGTCAACAGATGTTTATTAAGGTGAAAAAGGGAACGTGTGAGAACTAAAAGGTTAGGTAATGCTAGAAATTAAAAGTAGAAAGAAAAGAAAGACGGAACATATGACGGGGGGACTTTAAGGGGGGCACATAGATGTTAGCTAAATTAGAACAATTTATAGAAAGAGTGAGAAGACAAGAGGGCAAGAAAGAGAGAGGGAAAGATAAACAAGAGTGTTAGAGGAAGAAAGAGAGAGAGATGAAGGAATAAGAGGGCAGAGAAAGAAGCCTGGAAAAGAGAAAAAGATGTGTAACATAGAAGCCAGCTGACTACCCAGTAATCCTAAAGGTGCGCAAACGAAATGCAGAAGACCCATGCAGCATCTCAAGTACAACGTTTGGTGAAAACGAAACAAAGGATTCAATTTGGAAAGGAGTTGGTGCCGAGATTATTAACAGACTGCACTCCAAATTAAGAGAGTTATACTATCTGACTACTAACGAGCAAGTTATGGCGTTAATGGTCACACAAATTAAACAAGCAACAACTTGACAGCGAACCGCAGCTTAAATAAAATAAAATCCAAAAATATAAACTCATAAAAAATTGCTATGACTCACCCGGTGCTGGCCATGTCAGAGCACTTTCTTTGTTATGGCAGATGGGGCAGGGCCACGCGGTCATTGGTAGGAGAGTTTGAGGGGACAAACAACACAAGATACAGCTGGAGGAAGGAGGGAGAGTGCTAAGAACTCCGGAGAATCGAAACAAGAGGGATTGGGAAAGGACCAGAGAAGCAACTCAACACAGGAGGGGGTGGGAAGGACGGAAGGAGCAACACAACGCGGGAGGGAGCAGAAGGGACGGAGCAACAGCAACATTGTGAGGGGCAGGGCAAGCAACAACGATGGCAAGCAGCAATGAACAGGCAAGCAAAGATTACTGAGAATGCATGAGCAGCGGAAGGACACTGTACAACAAGGAAGCAGTACTTGGGCCAAGCTCCAAGGGAGGAACAAACACAAAGAGAAAGTGAAGCTGGAACCAGCTGACCAAGAGGAGCTAGGAAATGAGTGCTGATGAAGCCAACCAATTGTAAGCAATTGGCTCACTCTGAGTTCCTTGTGAGCTAACAAAATGTCTTGCAAGTGGCAGGCATGCATTGTCTCAGGCGAAACCTAAATATGCAAAAACCGTGATGATTTAAAAAAAAATGTTTTTATTATTATTGCATCTCTTTTGTTCCTCTAAGCTGGGAAGATGGAGATCCTAACGCAACATACTTTTTGTTAATTCCATTTTTAAAAGAAAATGTGCTTTCTTGCACAGCACTTTTTTCCTCTTTTCCCCATAAAAACCTACGCTTTGAGCATTTTCTTGGCTTCTTCCAGAGGACTCTACAAAACGTGGGTAACTTTGGAATCCCCAGGATGTTGGGGAAGAAAGGACGGGAATGTGACGTGGATACTTTAGAGGGTGGTGGGGGGGGTGTTAGGAAAGGTTAAACATGAGCTACTCCTGAACATCCAAAAAGTACTTAACACCAGGGTGCAGCTCTAACAGTCAACAGGTTACCTAGGCCTCCACAAATACTTCATTTCCTCTAATTGGAACACCATTCTGGCCGACCTACAGGGTGATGTGGAGACGCAAGAAACAGCCACCCACTGCTTACACCTGTAGAGGAACACCCGATAACCCATGATGCTGCGATCAGTAATGTCATTTTATGTACTGCTAGTTGAATACTGGGTTGATTGCCATTTTTGGACTGATTGTGGGTTACTGGGGTCGGGTCAGGACTGTTTGTGGTTGCATCACATTCCTTCCCTTTTCTATACCCTATTGTACATTGCAAAAGTTGATATGCACTGATGTCATTACAATACGGTATTCTGGTCTGGATTGCAGTACATTACATAAGCAAATTGGATGCATCTTTGCCATTTAACCACAGTACACCCTGTTTGGTATTGCTCTTGCCTGGAAACACTCGGCCCTTGACAGACATTACTGTCGCATTGTATCACAGCAAAGCCAAGCTCCGTTCCAGAACTGGATTGCACTTGTACTGTGATTCACTGTGTCCTGATATTCTAATGTTTCTATACATATGAAAGCTAAATAAACAGATCAACCACAAAAAACAGTTAAGGGGTTAAGCATGCTTGTAGGTAAAAGGTTATTTAGTGGAACTGTGAATCGGGAGTGGCATCATTTCTGCTCAGCCCACTCTTTCCAACTACCAAGCCAGCCTTTTAGTGGCGGCCCAATGTTCTATTACCTCGTAAGTTAAGCTAAGCACAGCAGTGATGCCATTACAAAAACAACAAATTAAAACATATTACATTCTCTTACAAAATAGTAACACAAACAGAACAAACAAAAAAAACCATTCACCAATGGGAAATAGAATTTGTTTTTTTAAGCCATGCCCTGTTATGTGTGGCACATTGTTGCCGGGCCTCGTCCGTCTGAGTCACCACCAGTGGTGTTGGTTACAGATTTGTAGACATGGTGGCTTAGTAAACTCCTCTTTGACAGCAGACCCTGTGGACATTAGGGGAGTGAGGCCAGAAGTGGGGTCTTCCAGTGGGTCCGCAAACTGGGCTGGGCCTCTTGGTGCTCGGCGTATAACCCATTCTGGTCCATTTGGTGCAGATTTTGTTGCACTCTGAGCTGGGAGAAAGCTCCTTATAGCCCGGCTGGTTCATGCAGTGATGGCTGTGTTTGTGAGGGTTTCACCAGTCCTGCTCCTGGCTGCCTGCTAACTGAGATAGACAGGCAGAGGGCGGAGTATCAGGTCTCGGAGATAATCGCCACAAACCTGCTGAGGTGTCCGGCGGGGATGATGGAAAGCTGCAAGTCCTTCTATTCCCTCAAACATTGCCACAAAGAGGAGTATAAGTTATCAACCTCCTTATGCGGGAGCACCATGGGGAAAAGGGGAATAGGCTAAAACAACAAAAGCTGCAAAGGGTAGAGCAGCTCGTATCTGGAAACTCTAAGGGACAGGTTGATTCACAAGGGTGCATCGGGGAACTTCAGTAACACAGGGATCTGTGTGTACGAAAAAAGACGAGGTGTAATTCCATTCACACATTCACACTCTAACTCATCTCCCATCCCCCTATCTTCGCTCTCTATGAGGGCTTCACAACATAACAATGGGCTTACTACCGAGTCCCAGAGGTGGAAGACTTGTCCAGTACAGGTGTAAAAACACTAGTGGAATTGGCACTAGATCCAGAAATCTCTATTCTCCTCCAGGAGAATTTCTGCGCTAAATCCAGGAAACCGGAAATCATGAACTCCTCTAACAAGTCAAAAGACATTTATGCCATCATTAATGAACTTTCGAACCCTTATCGAGTCGCAGTGAAACCTACACCATCCCAAGCGCTGTGTAATTCTCTCAACACTTTTTTCTAGATGATCAAGGGCAGTATTTTAAAGAACACTATGTCTAGGGCACCACCAACGATACTGGAAACCCCCCACTTCTTGGAGCAGTTTCCAGTGATCAACAGGCTGGACTTCCCAGACTTCCTGTCCAAAGTAAAATCAGGATCCCCAATGGACAGCTGCCCATCCTAATTTCTAAAATAGGGTTTCTCTCTACTTCCTACGCCTGCACTCTCTCTTCTAAATGAGCCATTGACTCAGGGCATTGTCCCGAGTGCCTTTAAAGAGGCTATTATTGTCCCCCTCTTGAAGCACATTGGGGCTGACCCTTGGATCCTGACTAATTACCAGCCAAATTTGCTGCTTCCGTATCTGGCTACGGTACTTGAACCTCATGTAGCTAGATGTCTATGTGCCTTCATCGAACAGTCAGAATAACTCAATCCCCGCCAAGCAGGTTTCGCCCAGCTCATTCCAACGAGACAGCCATACTGACCGTCCTGGACACTCTTCGGAACGAAATAGACAACGAGTCTCCTCAGGCTCTGGTACTGCTGTACCTGTCTGCTGCATTTGACACGGTCGATCACAACATCCTAATCAACCGTGTCAGTGCCACTGGTCTTCAGGGATCAGCCCTCAGATGGATACAGTCTTTTCTGGAGGGCTGCTCGCTATCAGTCTGTCTATTCAACTTCACTGCGCCGAAAGAGTGTTACCTGTGGAGTACCCCAGGGCTCTTCACTATCCCCCCACCTATTCAATCTTTACCTCCTTCCATTGATTCAGTCCCTTAAAAAAGAGGAAGGTGTGCACTTTTAACTATGTGGACGACTTACAGCTTATATTTACAATCAATAATACCCCTGACTCTGCATCAGAATTTCAATCTAACATGCTACATATCCGGGATTGGATGAATAGCAACCAGCTGAAACTCAACCTAGATTAAAACAGAACTAGTCCTGTTAGGAGGCACCAAGATCCTCTGGAGTCCTCAGTTTTGGCCAAACGAGCTTGACACTTCCAACACCCCCCTCCACCCCCCCCCCCCCTTCCCACCCCCCCCCACACACAATCCTTCTTCCTCAACAAAAAGTCTTTATCAGTGAAAACCCAAATCACATCAGTAACCTCGACCTGCCATCACCGACTTAGGAAAATTAGGAAAATCAGCAGACTGCTCACGAGAAAAGCCCTAATACAGGCTGTTCTAGCCGTGGTGATCTCCCACTTTGATTATGCCAATTCACTTTATTTTGGCATACCACTGTATCTCATTAAGAGACTGCAGTTGGTTCAAAATCAGGAAGCTAGGCTGGTCTTTCAGCAACCCAGGTGGGAACACACCTTCCACCCTTATGAGGAAGTTGCATTGGCTACCCATTCTACAACGGTCTGCTTTCAAAGTGGGCTGCTTGATTTTTAAGTCCCTACATGGCCCAAGCTCCAAATTCATCTACAACCTCATTCAAACATATGTACCCATGCACAACCTGTGCTCTTCTCACATGAACCTGCTAACCATACCCGCCTATAAGCTGAAGCGACAAGGTTGCTGTAGATTTGCAGTGTTGGCGCCTGGCTTCTGGAATTCCCTGCCACCCAATATCAGAGCATGCACGGAACTCATGAAATTCAGGATACTTCTTAAGACCTGGCTATTTTCTCAAGCCTATGATTAATTAAAGTGCAGGACAGATTACCACGGCCTCAGCTTATCCTAGACCAAGCGCCAAGAAACCAGTCGGTGAATGCGCGCTCTATAAATAATTAACATAACGGGGCAAAGCAAAATGTCTCAATCAAAAGTACAACATGCAAGTAAACCACTCTCTATTCCTTCACAGGAGCTTCTATTCAGGAGCAAAGAAAGAGCAATCCTTAGTTTAAAAAATGTAAATTAAATCCAATACTGCTCCCGTCACCCAAGCAAGCGGGGAACAAGAAGTGTGACTGAGGGCGAGAGCCAGATACCAAGCCCCCACAAGGAAAGAAGGAAGCGGCGTAATAACGCCGGAGACGAAAGGAAAGGTACGCGTCCCAGCCAGCCGCGGCAGGTTGAAAGTGAAACTAACGAGGATCGTGGAACACGCGCCCTTTCTGCGTGCGCAACGGTAGTTTCAAGCAAGGCAGGATGCTTGCAGGAAAAGTCCTCCGAACGGGCCAGTAACTCGAAACTGCCCGATTGTTATGTACTGGGTCAAGGACAAGGAGGAGCTAAAATCCTGCTCTGTCGGCAGTCTCTCACGGGAATCACTTCCTGTGTTAGGCCCTGAGACTGCTGAGAGATGTGGTTCGACATACATACCCGTCTATCAGTCATTCGTTTATAAGGGTATGGGAGGAAGTATACACTTATGTATTCCTATTACTTGCATGACCCAACCACCTGACACCACCGTGACAGGGAGGCAGCAAGGAAGCATCTCCGCTCTGAAGACTTGAAACCTGGCTGCTTACAGAAGTTGTGACAGGCAACCGCTTCACCACTCTTGTAACTCCACAGGCAAAGAACAGTCTACAAAACGTTCCCATCCAAGATCACTGCGGTTTGCCAATACTAAAGAATGTGTTCCTCCCACCGACTGGTTTTGAGCACCTGGGTACAAAAAGATCTCTCTACTTGCCGAAGCATGGGAACAAAATCCACTCATAACCGAGTTATATCAACTTAATGTATGGCTCAACACCTTGCAACAGTCAAAATCTGCAAAACAAAAATATTTAGCATTTTGATACAAACAGTATGACTGTTGTTTATAACCTTTGATTGTCTGATGCTTTGCTCGCTATAGTGTTCATTATTTCTTATGTCTGCGAATGAATGCTGGTGCAATGTTGAAGAAAAGACACTTTTTCATGATGGCTACATACTTAAGAGAAATAAAGCAACCAAGCACAGTAAGGCAAAATCGTTTTGAATTGAAGAATATCCTTGTACTATATATGCACTCAAAAATAATGCTGTGTGATGTACTCTTTGAATGTAGAGACAAAATGAAAGGCATCCTTCCTTGACACTACATTTTGCCATAGTGATGCTAAGGTGAAACTATGCCAGAGCCTAAAAAATACAGATCATGACAAGCTGAGAGCATCAATGACAAAGGCCACGCGCTTATATTTATGAAGGAGAGGAAAGCAGGAATGCTGTGATGAGGGCTAAAATAATCACAAACTTAAGGTATCCCTCCACGAATATGAAATCAGTTGCTTTAGATACACAAGGTGCTGTAAGCAATGCTTACATTGAGCCGGTGGAGGGGAAGCGGGGGAGGGAGGATGTACCAGCATTCAATTTTGGGGACCAGATCTTAATATTCCTGATAGGAAATTCTTCCGAGAGGGAAAAACACCGAAAGGAGGAAGAGAAAGACGGAAAAACTGCTACCCAGGGGATAGGGGAAGGGGTGTTTGGTATTGGATTAAAGGCATCTAAGGTAGATTGAAGATTATGCAGGCTTGATTTTTGGTGCCCTAACATTTAATTGCTCCGGTAGCTGACTTCCTAGCCTAGAAAGTAGTCAGGAAGGACAATGGAGTTATTTTGTGGTGGTAACTGCCGAGCAAATATTGCAGAATCAAAGGAGGAAAATCGACTGAAAGGAAACAGGAATTCTGGATTACATCAATTTCTAGATGATTTATTGGACACTATACTTTATGGAAATGATGGTGTCCAGCATTATTGAACAACACGTTTAAACTTCGAGATTTTATAAGCAGAGTTTGCAAAATAAATGCTTCATAATGCATAGATGATTCCTCATGTACGATAACGCTGGAACCGAGTTTGGGCGGATGATAACAATAAGGGATTGATTGCTGAATGAAAAGCAATAACAATTAAAAAGGAAGAAATACTAGGAACCTCTCCCTAACAGCAGGTAAACTATTGGACAACCTTTGGGGTGTTGGGATTGGAAGTTTAACACTAAGTAGTTTGCTTCAAGCTTGACCTTGCTAATGACGTGGGCATTGAGGTCGACGTGAGTGTAGGTTTTCATTCAGTTTACTCTCGCAAGTGAGTTGAGGACCTCCAGTGCTCTAACTTTGACACGTACTAACTATATTTAACCATGGGTCAGAGACACTTGACTAGAGAAAGCGAGGAACCTTTGCACAGGGATGGCCAGAGTGAGGACTGTGGCGCACATCAACCATGTCAACAGATCCGGGCTTATGGACTGAGAATGTAAGGAGATTCCAGCACACCACCAACAGTTTGAGGTGCCCGGTTCACACAGACAGTCTAAAAAGATTGAGGTGCACTTACAGTTTGTTTAACAATGTTATTGCACAAGATCAGACAGTGTGACATGGGCATGAGAACACTGAATGAATGAAATGAAAAGGAGTTTTATAAAGCGCGAGCAGTTACCCTGAGGCATCCAGGCGCTGGTAGGTAGAAGAAACTTCTGCTGGGGTGGATCGCTGGTGAGGTGATTTTATTTAGATATTTTTTTTGGTTGAAGAGGAAAGTTTTCAGTTGTTTGCGAAAGGTGAGCAGGTTAGGGTTGGATCTTAGATGGAGGGGAGAGAGTTCCATAACTTGGATGCGTTATAGGAAAAGCAGCGACCTCCTGCTCTGGCTCTTCGTATCTGTGGGACAACAGTTAGAAAGGCTTTCGATGAGCGGAGTTCTTTTTTGGGATGGTAGGGGATGATCAAAGAGTGATTGATCGCCGGCCCCTATTTCCAGAAGGCTTGGTGGGTGATGCACATGGCCTTGAATTTGATCCTCTCCCTGACAGGGAGCCAGTGCAAGGATTTCAGAACAGGCCCTATAGAGTTTCTACGGGGAATTCCGAGGAGGGTGCGTGCAGCGCAGTTCTGGATCCGCTGAAGTTTGTTTAGGCAATATTCTGGGGACCCCAAGTACAGGGCGTTGCTATAGTCTACGAGACTGGATTAGGCCCTGGATAACTACCTGTTTTGCTTCAAAAGGGAGGAGTGGTAGGATTTGTTTCAGCTGCCTAATCAGACCGAAGCAGGTTGCTGACACTTTGGTGACTTGTGTGTTGAAAATCAGGGATTTGTCTAGCCATACTCCAAGACTCTTTGTTGTCTTTGGGTGCCGGAGGATCGCCTAGGCTTAGTGGCCACAGAAGCGAGGGGGCATGATGCTCGTCTTGGACCATATTCAGAGTTTCTGCAACTGGGGAAATAGGTAAAGATGATATGGGAAGCTTCTTACAGTTGAACTGACTGTGTGAAGAGGAGGAGTCCCATGGACTGGACTAAAAGTGGAAGAGACCTGGTCCACATGGGTAGAGGCTGGAAGCAGGGGATTATGGGAAAAGAGTGTAAGGAACTTGAAGAGCAAAGATGGTGTGAGGAGCACAAGCCACACTCGAAGACCATGTGAGTACCACTGGAGCTGGCAGTGTATATAAACAGTGGAGAAGCTTGGGTACACCGATAGTGTGGAGAATACAGGGTAAATGACCGACTGTGTGAAGAAGTTTGGTCATATAGTGTCAGTAGGCTGGAGCACATGGGCAGTTTGAGGAGGTTTGAATTAAAGGACAGTGTGGCGAGTATGGGGTGTATGGAAGAACAACAGATAGGATGAAGTGAAGGGGGCTCGGTGACATATAGCACAATTGTTCCGGCAGCTATTAGACAACTTGGAATGGTAAGGAAATTGTGAGGATCTTTGGAGCAGGTGGACTGAGTGTGAGGGATGAGGGTCATAGTCGTGCTTCCCCCCCCTGCCTCCCAAATTGCAAAGTATGGAGAAAAGTGTGAAGATCATGAAACACATGGACAATGCTAGCAGCATGAGTGACCTATACAGGTAGTGTAAAGGTCTGTGGCATCTATGAAGACAGTGTCCTGTCTTAGGGTACATGATCAGTGTTCAATATCTCTCCAAGGAGTTCCTTAGCCTCCATCATCCTCAGTCCAACCATCTCCACGAGGGCTAAGCTCCTCAGGATGGTTCACAGTGTGTGCTACACATAATGTATATTTTGTTTCTTGTTGTATAAATAAATTCATTTTCTCTGTAGTGCTGTGAAACGACCCCCTGACAATAGTGAGAAGTAACTCATGAGTACATTGATCATGCATTCCAATAACATAGTTTTCTACCATTCAACTCTAGTTTGACATTACTTTCCAGATTCCAGTCTATTTACATTCAGTGTCCTAAAGATGATGGATTCTGACCGATCCTAGGTTGGGAAATTAGTTCTGTATAAGTCACTCCACTCTTAGAATTCTTTTTAGATTTACTGGCTTGTATTTCAGATAAAATCAGACAAAGCCTGCAAAACTGCAGCCTCTTCCTGTGTGCCTTTAGCTACTTACCTCTCCAGCCAGCAGACGTCAAGATCAGAAATTCTGTGGCGAAGAGAGATTTCAACACCCTGGTGCGGAGGAATGTGCTACTCGTTATGCTGCTGTGCATGCTTTAACAGAACATATAAGAGTTGTGGGGGACTTTGAAGCACCTTTTCAGAATACCATCAAGATGTGCTTGAAACTCTACCAATGCAGCATACATTGCAGTACTTAGTCTTACACTATCTACATCATGGGATTAGGCACTTACAAAACCGGGATGCTTGTTCGAACAATTACCCTCAAAATTCTTACTATGACTTCTTAGCCAGCTAGTGGCATGGAAATCATCTTATAGATTCAGTTATTATAAGTCACGTGCATTACGAAAAGTTCGTCCAAGTGGCACAAGGAGAGCATTCTATTTCCTCTTGTACGTCTTTATCCTCTCAGTACATTGATTCTCAGATAAACTTGCGCTTGTTAATGAATATACTCAGCCCATGAATGCCTTACAGATCTACATTTGATGAAGAGACTAAAAAAATACAGGTGCTCAGCAATTTCTTTGTGTCTTGGAAATGTGCTGGCCTCAAAATATCTTTTTTTAAAGTCTCACCCACACCTGTCAAAAGATTCCTGATCAAATGACATCAAACCTATCTAAGCAAGCAAAAGCAGCAGCAATCCCCATGGGAAGCTTTGGTGGTCACTGGTCGTAGGGGGTCTAAAGTTATTGGAGAGTGAACCATGTGCATATTCTATGTAAAGAGTAGCCTTACCACTAACCATAGTGCTGTCTTGTATGTCTGTTTGATTCAGTGGTTGGAATACTAAAGGTGGTGATGTCAAGAGGATGGAGAAAGTAGACACATTCAGCTTCTCCAAAAGCACCCCAACACAATTGTTACCCTCTTGATCTCCTTTTCATCTCAAACAACTGCCCTTTAAAGAATCCAGTTTCAGTGAGCAATCCTCTTCTGTCTTCAAAGCACGCTCTCGGTGTTCAACTTACCCCACAGCCCCTTACTTGTGCACACTAGAGCAGTCATCCAAGTTCAGGTCCCACATAAAAAACTTTTGGAAAATAGCTTGAAACATGTTCCAGCTCACATAATATCAGTTTATTACTGAATGTGAACAGCTATGGCGGAAACCGGGTTAAAGTCTTGGTATCCGTTCTCCCTGTGACTACCAAAAAACCCAATTTAAATACATGTCAAACCTTAACAAATAAAACGATGGCAAAACAGAAATAAAAAGCTCTACAAGTAATTAGCAGTACCAAGCGAACCCCCGTCGGGTGTTCGGGCAGGAACCAAATAAACGTGTCTCAGCATGGGTTCTCCACGTGCCAACCCCCCCAAAAAAGCTATTTAAATTCAGGTTGATCCTTAACTAAGAAATAAATACAGTCCGATTTCCTGAGGAGGTATTTAGAAAGAAAACCTGCAGTTTTTGGAAAGAGAATGTGGTGTAACATCCAGTGCTGCTGTTTTGGAAACTGGGGAACAGGGTTCGAGTCTCTTCATCGGTTCTCCCAGTGCCTACCAAAAAAAAAACAATTTAAATACATGTTGATCCATATTTAAATACATGTTGATCTGTTAACAAATAACACAATGGCAAAACAGAAACAAAATTCAGAGTGCCGTACAAGTAATTAGTGGTACCAAACAAACTTCCATCAAATGAACGGGCCGAAACCAAATAAAAACAAGCAGCGGCCTGGGAGGGGTGTTGGAGGCGTGCAAGTAGTGTGGGGACAGCATGGGGAGATTAATTGAAGGGTGAAGCTGAAACACCAAAGACAGGCAAATATCACAGCAAATAAAGCGGCTGCGAACGTTTCATGCTGCCGGTGCACAAAGTAAACAAAACAGAGTACTTAACACGGGACTAGGCAGGCCAACAAAAAAAGAGTGCTCTCATAGTATCTGAAATAACCTGAAGAGTAAGAGCACGTGTAGTGTGGGCTGTCCTCATGGGAGGATGCAGAAGTCCAAAAGGAGGGACTACTATTCACCAAACAAAAGCCGCCATTTACAAAGGACAGAAAGAGGAACCAATGAAAAAGATGGGCTTGAAGCGAATATTGTAGATACAGTATGTCTCAAAGATACAGCACCCATGTGCTGCCTAGACGAGACCTAAAGAAGTACAAAATAATTTTTCCTCCAAATTACTTGTTAATTTTCCCCTGATGTGGTGGCCTTTGAAGTAATTCTTTGCTGTTGTATCATGTATCTCACTGGTCAGAGAGCAGAAACGTTCTCTTCACATTCGTTTTCCCTTGGGGCTAAATTGAGGAATGTACTTGTCCGCTCTAGTTTATTTAAATATATGGGGTTCCTCTGCACAATATTCAAACACAGCCTGAGAAAACATGAATGAAGAGAAATACCTTGAACAGAGGTAACCACGTGCATTGTGGATAATAACTCTTTCATCTCCTTAGAAGCAACAGTTTCCTAATTGGAGATTAGCTAGAACAGTGTGTGTGCTTGCTGCTTCTGAGCTGAAAGCTAGGCCAAAGAAGCAGACAGGAAATTCAGCATTTATGATGTGTGCAAGCCATTGGTAATTTGGCCAAGGCAACAGGAGTGAAAAACATATTTTAGGGCAACACAGAATGAGGATAACTTCAAAGTGATGCTGCAGTACATTAGAGAAGCAGAGTTTCACAAATTGTGATTGGGGCAAATGGAGCCAATGCAAGAGGAAGACTGACCAAGCTTTTTTGAGTGGGCATTGATGTACTTTGGAATTGGTTAAGGATTGAAGCATGGCACCTCTTTATTCAGGCAGAAAGAAATAGCCTTCAAATTCATGAATTAACGAATGTGGTATGTGGTCAGGGAAAGTAATTTTGAGCAGGTGTGGTTGTAATGTTCATGGGCCCTCTTTAATGCATTTAAGAAATTAAAAAGTCCTGTTTCCTAAACTATTCCTAAATATGTCCTCTTTGGCACGCACGGTCTCTTTAGGCCCGTAGCCCTTTGAGTCGGCGATCCACTAAAACAAATGGAGAACAGTGTAAAGTACAGGTATCTTATCCTATGTTGTTTTTTGGTATCACTTTGTGGTTTTCCTGGAACAGAAAGAGGTAACTGAAGCACTGAGAGAAGCCAAGAAAGGGTGGCGTAGGTAAAACCACTGTGAGTGAAGATTGTGTGCTTACAGGAGGCCATATTCCTGCCATTTGTACTGAGAATTCAAAGACTGTGGTGAAATGTTCTGAGATTCGCCCTGGTGCCATGTGGCTGAACCACCTTTAGAACCTTGCCACTAGTGTGCTGCTTAGGGGGTCTTCTATGGCATCAGGGTGATATATGGAGATGGCTCAAGCACTGTCCTCTGTCCCAGCACCCTAAAAGCCTGTGAGTTACTCTCCAGCCAAAGATCCAAATGGAAAAAGATTCCCTCCAGCCTCTGCTTTGAAATGTCCCTATGGGTGTCACAGTGTTACTCTATTAATTGCACATTATGTAGAGTAATTTAATAAGTATCAAAAGGCAGGGAGGTCTCCTTAGAAATCCAATTAGGGACGAGGAGCAATGAAAGGAAATGAAAAAGTCCCTATTCTACTAAAATTTGATAGTCTACACTTGACAATTTATTCCATAAAAAGAATACATTCTTATTTTTATGGAATAAATTGTACAATTGTCTAAATATTATGGTATATCATTTTTTAAGTTTGTGTCCATTGTGATGATCTATTGAATATGTGGTTATGATATCAAGGGGTTTATAAATGTCAAGTGTAGACTCTATCTAAATTTTAGTAGAGTAATTTAATAACACACGTTGTATTGATGTCATCATGGTAAAATTGTATGTCCCTGTGTATCACTTCTTTTGAAGTCATCAGGAGTTTGAAATGAGTTTGTCACTTTTACAAACTGAATTTGAATTATGTTAATCTAATGGTGAAATTAAGTTTTCAACACCTAATATTATCTCCCTTTCACAAGGCAATATGAATGTTCCCCCCTGGATTGAGTACATCTCATAACAAAGGGAGGGAAGAGAAAGGTGTACAGCCTAATGATCACATGACTTGTGTAGTATAGCAGCAATAATTATGGCAGAACGCATGGAAGTTCATGGCTCGGCTGAGTCGCGTACAGTTAGGTTTGAACGATGATGTTAGAAAATTCCAGAGCCATTCACCTTAGTAGTGAAGGGATTTATCATGAATACACTTAGTTTGATTGGGGTGTCAAGCAGGTGTGAGTCTCACAAAATACTTCCTTTGGCTCGATAAAACAGTAGCTGTGTGGTAACGGTAGCAAGAGCCCTGGCCATTAATATCTTATTTGGGTGTGAGACAAAGGGTCTTTTAAATTAATGTAATTTGTTGATGTAAACTTTTCAAAGATAGGGAGATGTAACCTGGTGTCTATAAGGGGCAGGCAGCATCGTTTTGGGAACACCGCAGGCTGAAAAATGTCCACTGCAAGGTCCTATGCAATAAATGGGGGCGGGGAAGAAAATTTATGTAAAAATTCAACTCTGCCAGCAGCAAATTTAGTGCGATGTTGAGAGAAGGAATGGATCCAGAGATAAAGTGTCCGTTTGTACAGTCTGAATGTGGGGCAGAGAATACTATTCTGTAGGGTGACATAAAGCAAAATGCCCTCAGCGGCCATCGCCTCACCTGAAATCTGCTATTTTGTTGTGTGTGACCCCTCTAAGTGAAATTTTTACAAGAACCAAGACTTACAAAATTAGTTTATTTACCAGCCATCAGCTACATAAACAGCTGCATAAACGGAGCTACGGATTTATTTAGCCCTGTCGTTGTTTTTGAAGGAGTGCTACTGGGAAAATATCTAGTACATGGAAATGCCTTAGGCTGGTGGATGTATCTTGAAATAGATTTAGTAATTGCTAGCTAGGTGCATGCTGTCCTGAGCCAAAAGAGGATAGACCCCTTTCCCTGTTGTATTATGGTATCTTGGGCCTGAAACGATATGCGTTTCTTAAATGCACCGAGGTTAATTTTGCTATTTTGGAAGGTGTTACCTTTTCGTTTTTTCATTGTCAGCATGTGGATGGAATGGGATACAGCGTTTTTGCTGTCAAATTCGCAGCCTTTTGAAGGCTCCTGTATGTTTCTGTGGAGCTTTATGCACACCCTTTTCTGCTAGCCGGTCAAATATGTGTACCATATTTTCAGCATTGGTTGACCCACCCAACTATTGTACTGTTGTTTTGGAGGTAGAGTAATACTTTTTGTGCCTTGCCTACCAGGCAGCGCAAGCTGTCTGGTTCCAAAAGACCTATTGTTGGCTTACCAAGAACCTACTATGGGTTGACAGTCCACCCATTTTTTCCACAGGTTTGCTCTGTTTCTTTCATTTGCTTGCTTCTTATTCAGTCCTTCCACTGTTCGCTTTTAGGGAACTACTTTTGTTATTTGGCTAAGCGCTCCATGGGAGTGCAGTTGTTTTTCAGGGTTATCCATTGTGTGCTTCTCTGCCTGCCAAATACCCCGTCCCACCCACCCACCCAGTGCTGCATATTGTTCTCTCCCTCAAGTGTTGCACAGCATCGACCAAAATAAGTGTTGCATCTTCAATCAACGTTGGCAAAGCCATTGGGTCAAAAAGGGTGGAACCTCTTGGCCTTGCCAATGCTTGTTTGGTCTGCTTTGATATATTTGGGCCACATAGAAAACGTTTTCTAAGCCATTACATAGTTTTGAGTTAGTATAGACCGCTTACTACTTATGTCATTATTGAATTACCTGGTGTAGAACTTGTTCAGTACATTTATGGTAATGTTGCTGTACTACCCATGATTTCAAATGGGTGTCTTTAGTTTACGTTTTCATAATCTGACCCCTTCCACAGACGTGTGCAGTTTCTTCTAATGCCCCCTTGTGTCGTGATAACAAATCTAAGCTTGCATTGCATTTGTGCTTCTGGAGGTATATCTCTTTACATTAGATTAACTTTAATTCTAGTTCTCCCGATTGTGTATAACTTTACTTGTACTAAATTTTAACTTGATAGTTTTATGCCCTAAGGGAGCCTACACTAATGAGTTTGACTACTAACAAAAACACTACAGAAAATGTGGTCAAAAGAAGAAACTGCCTAGCGCCTTAGAAAGCCATAGCACGGTCTCCATCCACTCTTACACTCCTGCGCTTACTCTTATGTGACTAATCCAGTGCTTCCCAAAGGCCCAGTTTTTAGAACAACAAACTTTTGTAACTCACCTAATTTAATGGACATGCTGCGACATTTTTTTTTATATAACAAAAGCATCGTGTGATTGTGCACTGTTGTTTACAGACAGCATATGTTCCATTTAAATGGCTTCTAATGCACATACATACAGTTTTACTGATCAAACTACATTTCGCACTAAGGATAATGTGGAAATAGGGTTTCAGTGAATATTTATTATTTGTGTATGACCAAGTAAAGTGTCTTGATTTGTTTTGAGCATATTAAAATCTGTTTCCATAAAACTTACGAATTTTAAAAAAGTGCTTAATTTTTGCTTTCCTAACTGCTGAATGTATACAATTAATTTGCAGGTCTTTACATTTGTTGTGTTACAAAAAAATGCCATCCAACAGCATTTCCTTTCATACTCCTTGTAACCGAGTAAGAGTGTCATATAATTCGCTTTGCTTTTCTTTCACTGACTGCAAAGTAAGAAAAGGTTACAAACCTCAATCCCCATGTTAAGAAAATAAGTAACAATTTGTAAGAAGTCATAGCCTGATATAGGACTTCTGTCTTTGAAGGACAGCAAATGTGACTGTATAAATACAGATTTTAAAGGCATCTTAATTTATGACTTAGACTTTCGCAACCCACCAAAAATCAGTACACACCCACCAGTGGGTCGTGACACACAGTTTGGGAGCGCTGGATTAACACATTTAAATCTTATTACTGTAGAGAGATATGAGTCTGAAAGTGGGACTAGATCTCACTTTAAATATAGGACTTTTACAAGGCCTTTTTTATTATCACATGGCTATTATGATCTAACGAATGCTTGGCTAACTTTTTTGTTAATTTATTAATCAAAGGAGTAGTGTAGCGTACTACAATACATATGCAAAAGATATTAATCAATCCTTTTTGCGGCCTATAGTTTGAGTAGGTTGAACGATATTAACTGGCATGACACTATTTTGTGAAACATCGTGTGAGCTTTAACTCTCAATGTGGCTAATTCTTCCCGGAAATAGTTTCCTTTGTCAGATGTATAGTCTGAGGTTTCTATATATTGCATTAAAGTTTCTGCCCAAGAATGAAATATTGGTGTAGGTCGGTTAAAGCTGCTGAGAGCAGATCTGCAGGTGGAGCTGACTCTGAGCTTGGGAGAGCAAAGTGGGTGGTCAAATTATATTTTTACAGTTCACGGGTTATAGTTTATCCATATTTTGCTTAGTTTTCACCAGACGTGGATGTTATAGTAAACTGATATGCTGCAGAGAAGGTGGAGCAAACTTTGGATTTCAGCAGTGAGAAAGATTTGATTTTTGATTCACCAGACCTCACTTGTCTGCTCTTATGTCCTGGAACTTTTCTTGCTAAGGATTTTTACTGTTGTTGGTAATATACAGGAAATGCCAAATGTTACAGCAGTTAACATTCTAGAATGGTAAAGAATCTTAAGAATACCAAAAGATGGACTGTGCTTTACCCACTAAAAATATAGAAGTATAAATGTGTGTTCACACAGACACATATATGTGTGCCTACTCATATAAACATATTTAAAACAAATACTCAATCATTCGATTATGTTGTTAAAATTAGGAGACTTTACACTTTAAAAAAAAAATGTACTTACCTGCAATGTAAAATCCTGTTTAGTAAAGGTCATAAACCTTACCTGTGATGGAATGACTCCTGATGTAAAGCCTGCAAAGTAACAGTAAAATACCAAAGCTCATTGCTAATGTCATCTTTATCGGGTATTTTGTAGCTGATCAGAATGTACGCCTTGGTCTTTGTCAGGTGAAGCAAGGAACAAATTGATCATCTATAAGAACGTCCAGGCTCTATTCCAGTCCAAAGTTTTTGCTATGTACCTTGTATTCACCCAGTCATTGTTTAATTTAGCAAATACAATATATATGCATTTTATAGTAAAAATGGCCTTTATGTGCAGGTTTTAGACCAGGTGTCTCCACCGAGTAGCTCGTGAGCGACCAGTAGCTCTACAGGTACCTGTGAGTAGCTCTCCTGTGTGCAGCCCAGCCTACATAAATCAAAGCTTTTGCTTGGTTGAATTATTATGCGTATACCAAAATTAAAAAGCATGTATTCAAGACAAACGTGTGTATTTTCACAAATGGTAAGCTGATGTTTGCAGAAAAATTGAATTTTCAAAATGTGCTTGAAGCTATTGAGTTGGAGAGCTTGATTACTCAAATTGATACCTTGGTGCCCGGGGATTGCAGCTATGGTTTGTATATACTACCCATGTAATATTTTAGTTCAATTTGTCAGTCTTTATTACATTACTGCTGGAAACCCTGACTATTGCACCCATGTGATCATTGCTAATGCTCTTGGCTGAAGTATTCACTTTTATAGCAATAGTATTAGCTCGGGTTGATTTTCATTGCTCATATGTAGCTCTTAATACAGAAAAGGTTGGCACCCCTGCTTTAGCATTTGTATTTCAATAATTTTGACTTTGTAATTCAAATTTATATTTTCCTTACTTGGTTATGGAACAAATTATTTTAGTTTATAGCCCCAGTAATTTTGAAGAAAGAATATATGATTTGCTTTTTCCAGAGGTGAAAATCTGAATAAACTGAAAACGTCATTGAGTTTTCAAAGATCTCTTGTGGACCATACCAGAAAGTGGACTGAAAGCCAGCCTATTTCTTGCCATTTATTGGCTTTCTTGTCACTCATTGTCTTGCTTTTTATTCAATGGATTTCCTTCCTCTTCTTGTGTTTGTCCCTCCTCTGGAGCATAGCTGCTTTACCATCATTTTGTTTGGATGACTTGTGTGCTTTCACTTCTCACATTCAGGGAACTACTTTATTATTTTTATCTCAGTACTCTGTGAAAGTGCGTTTGTTTTCTCCCATGTGTGCTGCTTCCCTCTTCAAATACCTGCCCGAGGCATGTGCACGTCCACTTCCTTGAAGGTTTTTTAGGTCTCGCCTGTCGATGCGCATGCGCATCGAGCAAGCGAGACTATAGGGGCTCATCGACTCTTTTCTAGCTTGCAAGGAATCGTGGCGATTCCTTGCAGTGCCCGTGACTTTTAAGGTCAATGCGCATGCACATTAAGCTTATGCGCATGCGCATTGACCTTAAAAGTCACGGGCGCGTGCATGTCCGTCTTTGTTTACCCGCTCCTCCCCTCTCCGCCCCCGTTCCGCCCCCTCCCCTTCCCGCCGTGTCGCATTTCTCCTCCCCCCTCCCCTCTCTTCCCTCCGGCTTCTTTTTTTTTTGTTTATTTTACTCGCACCTCTCCCCTCTCCGCCCCCGTTCCGCCCCCTCCCCTTCCCGCCGTGTCGCATTTCTCCTCCCCCCTCCCCTCTCTTCCCTCCGGCTTCTTTTTTTTTGTTTAGTTTACCCGCCGTGTGACACAGATCCAGCATATACCCTTTCTAAAATACTAACCAGCTACCCCGTTCACTTGTTGTCCTAGGATCGAAGTACATCTCTGGTCTTTTTGCATGTCCCCTACATACATGCACAGGCCGCATGCTAAATCCTGAACTCACCAGCTATCAGCCTCCTCACCACGTCTTCTCTACTATGCTCCTTACGCCAAGGGAGCATCTTCACTACATGATGTCCTTCACAAGCATCCACATGTTGCAGCAACACTTTTCAGCTCTCCGCCCCCGTTCCGCCCCCTCCCCTTCCCGCCGTGTTGCATTTCTCCTCCCCCCTCCCCTCTCTTCCCTCCGGCTTCTTTTTTTTTGTTTATTTTACTCGCACCTCTCCCCTCTCCGCCCCCGTTCCGCCCCCTCCCCTTCCCGCCGTACATTTAAATATCATTGGGAACACGATAAGCAAAGGCGGCTTAGAGGTAAAAGTGATATTAACATCAGTTACGTTGCTCTGGGACGTGAGTTTTAAAGGCGGCTTGGAAATAAAGGTTAATGCTCACTGTGCGTTCTCGCTGCAATTAAGGTGCGAGTGGAGTTAAACTAACTCATTTGTTTAAAATACATTAACACAGCGGAGCTCGCAGAGACACTTGCTTAGGAGAGGGTGCTCAAGGACATAGATGTTAAAGGCGGCTTAGAACTAGAGTTTAATGCTGACTCGCCATATATATAAAGGTAACCTGTTTCATTAGGTTACATTTAAATATCTTTGGGAACATGATGAGCAAAGGCGGCTTAAAGCTAAGAGTGGATATTAGCATAAATTAAGCTGCCGAAAGACGTGAGCGTTGAAGGCGGCTTGAAAATAAAAGTTAGTGCTCGCTGTGCGTATTCGCTGCAATTAAGATGCCGTGCGTGGTACTTGGGAAGGCTGCCCATCTATGCACTATCACTGGGTTATTGAAGCTGTTCCTTCTGCAACCGCAAGCACATGCTATCTCGATACACAGTTGTATTTGCGTGCTCACCCCCCCACGCCCTCTTCACTGCTTGAACCGTCCTCCCAACCCCTCTCTCATAGGGATGAGGGATAAAAACCCTCAACACACACTTGCGCTGTTCTGTACAAAATATAATTATCCCAACAACCCCTCACCCTCAATCCCTCACCCTCAACCCCTCACCCACCCTCAACCCCTCACCCTCAATCCCTCACCCACACTCACCCACACTCACCCACACTCACCCACACTCACCCTCACTCACCTTCACCCTCACTCACCTTCAACCCCTCACCCTCACTCACCCCCAACCCCTCAACCCCTCACCCTCATTCTGTAGTAGGGGATCTCTGTGTATAGTCATAATCTAGTGAATAGTCCCGCCCATGTGCGTGGACCCCGGCAATCAAAAATAATCTCTTAAGGTGTCAAAATAATGCAGAAACTGCAAAGACACTTAAGAGAGAATTTAAAGACAAATAATGCAGCCTATATCCACAGGCTACACTGTCCAGTACTTCAACTAGAATTTCCACCAAAAAAACACCACACACAACACAGCCTGCAGTTTCTACCATAGAGAAACTTGCCTCCCCCAGTCAAAGACTCTGGAATGATAGAGAGGAAGGTAGGGACAGACAAGCCCCATAGGCTGCCATTATGTGGCTTAAATAGGATACTGTGCCTTTAAGAGAACTTTCCAGAACTTCTCCCAGTATCCCAGAATGCATAGCAGGTCCCTCTTACTTCAGTTCTTTTTTCCGGCTCCTGCTTACAGGACCCTGGCATTGAGCTCTCCCTTTTACAAGGGTTTATTGAATTCGTTTTTGCACTTTTAACTTTTAAAAGTGTTGCTGTTACTGCTTGGTGTTCTCTTCTCACTTTTGTGCTGTTTTTAGGCGTTTTGGGGCTCCGAAATGCCTGGCCTTTTTGTCAAGTGCCCAGCATGTGAGAGGAAGAAGGCCAAAAGCGACCCCCATGATGTCTGCATCGTGTGCCTTCCAGAAGATCATGGCCCTGAGGAGTGTGTTATCTGCCAGCAACTTTCTGCTAGGACCCTCAGGGACAGATTGAAGATCAGGCTGGCTGGCCTGGAGGATAGGCGCCAACGTGCTGCAGGTGGGTCTGGGCAGCCTGGGAGGGATCCCTCTGCCTCTGCTGAGGCCCCTGGGGGGCTCCCCAGGGGCAGGAAGTCCAGCCAACGATCCCATTCTCCGTCGGCGTCGATGGCATCGACGACGGCGTCGAGAGGGATGACGACGGCGTGCTCCCCTTCTCCTCGGGGCTCCGGGTCGAGACGGCGCGACGGCTCGACGGCGAATGAGAAACCGACGTCGAGGCCGCCGTCGACGTCATCGTCTTCGTCGACGTCGAGGTCATACCGACGCCGAAGGCACAGTGACGTACATCGACGCTCGCCGTCGAGGCGGCGCCGACGCTCGCCGTCGAGGCGACACCGTCGGTCGTCGTCGAGGCGACACCGTCGATCTCCATCGCGGCGACGCCGCCGATCGACGTCGAGGGGCTCCTCGACGTCGGGAACATCAAGGCGACGGCGGCGCTCGTCGTCGAGGGCGGACCGCCCGACGTCGAGAGGACGCCGAAGGTCGACGTCGAGGAGTCGGCGTTCGACGCCGAGGAGGAGGCGGTCGACGCCGAGGAGACGGCGCTCGACGCCGGAGTCCAGGAGACGTCATTCGACGCCGGAGAAGCGTCGTTCTGCGTCCAGCAGACAGCGGTCAACGTCGGGGAGCAGGTCACCCGCTCCAAAACGGCGGAAAAGGGACTCTAGTCCCAGGAGTCACGCTGCTTCCAGCGGTGGTCGCAAGAGGAAGAGGTCGCCTGCGGATGGGGATGGATCTCCGCGCCCCTCGCCTGGAGGGACACCGGGCTCGGTGTACTCGGAAGTGTACACTCCGTCCCGGCCCAGGACTCCGACTCCTCCCCCCGTGCCTAAGGAGGACCCTCCGCCCAAACCACCACTGCCTTCGGAGGACACTCCTCCACCTCCGGTCCCTCCGCATGGGCCCGCACCGCTGCCGAAGGTTCCTCCTCCGAGGTCCACTTCCCTGCCGTCCCTGCCTGCTCCTCCCAAGGGGACTCCGAAACCGAAACCCCGGGAGGAACCGAAGACGCCTCGGGATGAGCCAAGGAAGACCCCTCCGCGCAAACCGAAGGAGCGCCCACGGGCTGGCAGGTCTCGCTCTCGCTCTGGGCGGAAGGACAGATCGAGGCACAGATCATCCACGAGATCGAGGCACCGCCATAGGAGGCGCGAGTCTCGCTCTCACACGAGGTCCTCTGGGACCAGGGATTATTCACCTACCCTATCGGGGTCTCCGGACACCAGAGTGTCCCCGATAGATGACCTGGTGGCCTTTCAGGACGTACTGTTGCGGGGCGCAGCGAAGCTCGGCATCTCCCTGACGGTGCCTACACCGAAGACATCGGTCATCTTCGAGACGCTGCATCAGAGGCATCTGTCTCGTCCTCTCCTGCCCCTGGTGCCGGGCCTGGAAGAACCTGCTATGGCTCTGTTTCTCACCCCGGCTGTGACGAGGGCGGCCCCTTCGAGATTACTTAAGAAGTACCGAGCTCCCGAATCGGATCCGGCCTTCTTGAGGGCCGAGCCTCCACCTGACTCCGTCATCGTCACGGCGGCCCGCAAGCAGCATGCCACCACCCCGACCTCCACGGTTCCCCCGGACAAGGAATCGAGATGGATGGACTCGGCAGGAAGGAGAGTTTGTGGTACTTCCGCGACCTCCATGAAAGCGGCGAGTGCCACGGCTTTGTTGGGTCGCTACGACCGCGCCCTCTGGGACTCCCTTGAGCGCTTTGCGGAGCATTTGCCCCGGGAGCAGCGTGAAG
The DNA here is from genome assembly GCF_964263255.1 of Lissotriton vulgaris. Classification (NCBI taxonomy): domain Eukaryota; kingdom Metazoa; phylum Chordata; class Amphibia; order Caudata; family Salamandridae; genus Lissotriton; species Lissotriton vulgaris. Next base: position 1,467,904,075 of record NC_141694.1, read on the forward strand.
ACTTCACGGAAGTCCTGAGTGAGGGGATGCTGGTGGCCAACCAGATAATCAGCGCGGCTGCGGACTCTTCCCTGTTGGCGGCTCACGGATTTTGCCACGGGATCAACCAGCGGCGTCACGCATGGCTCCGGCTTACGTCCCTGAAACCGGACGCACAGCAGAGGGTGGCCAATCTGCCGTTTTCCGGTGAGACCCTCTTCGGGAAACATGCCGATGATGAAATGGCCCGCATGAAGGCGGAGGCCGAAACGCTGACGGCTGTGGGCCTGGAAAAGCCCAAAGAGACCAAGAAGCAGTACCGCCCCTTCCAACGGCGGTTCGGCGGACAGGGCCGAGGTCGAGGACAGGCCTCAGGACACTCCCAGCAGCAGCAGCAGTTCCGGAAGCCGTTCCAGAAGCGGCAGAGGGGCAGGGGAGGCCAGCAATCGGCTCCGGCGCCCAAGGGCCAGGCGGGGCCTAGGCCCTAGGAACTTACTTCCCCCGGATCCGTTACCCACTCCGGTAGGGGGAAGCATCCAACTTTTTCTGGCAGAGTGGAGAAAAATTACTCAGGACAAGTGGGTGCTGAATATTGTTTGCAATGGATACAGTCTTCGGTTCACCAGCCCTCCTCCAGCTATTCCCCCGGTCAGCTCGCAGTTTCAGCTGCGCGAGCTTCAGGCGGAAGCGGATATCCTGTTGAGGAAACGGGCGATAGAAGACGTACCTCGGTCTCCGAGAGGAAGAGGTCTGTACTCCCGGTTCTTCCTGGTTCGCAAGAAGGACAAGAACGAGTTCAGGCCCATTCTGGATTTGCGACAGGCAAACAAATGGATTCGCAGAGAAAAGTTCCGCATGCTGTCGTTGCATCAGATTTACCCTCAGTTGCAACAGGGGGACTGGCTTTGCGCTATAGACCTACAGGATGCTTACTTCCATGTGCCCATTGCACACAAACACAGGAAGTTCCTGCGGTTCCAAGTCGGCACCGATCACTATCAATACACAGTACTCCCATTCGGACTGAAGTCTGCGCCGAGAACGTTCTCGAAGTGCATGGCGGTGGTAGCAGCACACCTGAGGAAGAACAAGGTGTTCGTCTACCCGTACCTGGACGATTGGTTGATCAAGGCATCCTCCTTCTCGGAAGCGCGAGCACACTTCCAGAAGACGTGCGTTCTCTTGAACAAGTTGGGGCTGCACATCAACATGGCCAAGTCTGTCCCGACTCCGGTCCAATGCATACAGTACTTGGGAGCCTCCATCAATACGCTGTCAGCAAGCGTGTCTCCTTCGGAAGAGCGACGATTATCACTCCTTCGAAAGGCTCAGGCTCTTATGACGACTCCATCTACAACAGTGAGGACGGTGTCTTCTCTACTGGGATCGATGGCCTCTTGTATCTTCCTGACGCCACACGCACGGCTGCACATGAGACCGTTGCAGGAGTGCTTGGAGGACCAGTGGGATCAGAGGAAAGGATCTTGGGACGACAGGATTCGGCTGTCGCTGCATGCTCTTCAGTCTCTGAAGTGGTGGTGTTCGGCGGAGAATCTCCTAAAAGGGGTTCCCTTTCACAAGGACATACCCAAGCAGAATGTCGTGACGGATGCGTCTCTTCTGGGATGGGGAGCGCACTCCGGGACTCTACAGATTCAGGGCACGTGGTCACCGATGGAGGCCACGTATCACATCAATTTCCTGGAACTCAGGGCTGTCCACTTGGCGCTGAAGGCCTTTCTTCCGTCCTTCCGGACCAACTCTCTGCTTGTACAGACGGACAATACCACCACGATGTATTACCTCAACAAGCAGGGGGGCTCGAGATCGCGCACCCTGTCTCAGGAGGCGCAGACGATCTGGCACTGGCTTCTAGCCAGAGGACTGTCGATAACGGCCACCCATCTGCCAGGTGTGCAGAATGTTCAGGCAGACGCACTGAGCAGGCTGCTTCAGGAAAACCACGAATGGGTCATAAACGACGAAGTACTAGGAGAAGTCTTCGCGAGGTGGGGAACTCCAGACGTAGATTTGTTCGCCACCGCCGAAAACAGCAAGTGCAGAGACTTCGCCTCCAGGTACTTCCAACAAGGGACGCTGGGGAATGCGTTGTGGATCAACTGGACGAACAGCTTTCTGTACGCCTTTCCTCCCATTCCCCTGATTCCGGCGGTGCTCATCAAGCTGGCCCGATCCAGGACTCGGATGATACTCATCGCCCCGGAGTGGCCCAGGCAGTGGTGGTTCACGGACCTACTTCACCGGTCTCTCCTTCCTCACATTCGGTTGCCGTGCAGGCCGGACCTTCTCACGAAGTTCGGGGGACGGATGTTACACCCCAACCTCTCGTCTTTGAGTTTGGCGGCATGGCTCCTGAGATAGTGCAATATGGCCATCTGAATCTGCCCGATGATTGCATGGACATACTGAAGGAGTCTAAGAGACCTTCCACTCGGACTTCATATGCTTACAAGTGGAAGAGGTTTTGTATATGGTGCCATTCTAAGGACCATGATCCTACTACCTGCAAGGAAGATGTCATCCTTCCTTATCTTTTACATTTGGCGCAGTCTGGCCTTAATGTCCATTCCATTAAGGTACATCTTGCTGCATTGACTGCCTACAGGAAATGCCCTTCACAGACTTCCTTTTTCCAGATCCCTGTGATCAAAGACTTTCTGGAAGGTTTGAAGAAAGTATTCCCTCCTGTCAGGCTTCCTTCGCCTTCGTGGGAATTGAATGTGGTGCTGTCCAGATTGATGAAGGAGCCTTTTGAGCCTATTCATAAGGCTTCGTTGCAGCACCTGTCCTGGAAGGCGGCGTTCCTCGTGGCCATTACATCGGCCCGCAGGGTGAGTGAAATTCAGGCGTTGTGTTGTAATGAACCTTATACTGTATTTCATGCTGCTAAGGTTGTTATGCGTACTCACCCTAAATTTCTTCCCAAGGTTATTTCTGATTTTCATATCAACCAGACTATAACTTTGCCTACGTTTTTTTCAGAACCCTTCATCCCCAGCGGAGAGGTCTCTCCATTCCCTGGATGTGAGGAGGGTCTTGAAATTTTATCTGGATAAAACCAAAGATATTCGTAGGTCTGACCAGTTGTTTGTCAATTATGGATCGGTCAGGACGGGTCTTGCGACCTCTAAGCAGTCCATCTCTAGGTGGATTGTGTCCTGCATACAATTGTGTTATCAGAAAGCTAATAAGACCTTAGGGGGTAAGCCTAAGGCTCATTCCACCAGGGGCAAAGCTGCCACGACGGCTCTGCTCCGTAATGTGCCGTTTGCTGAAATATGCAAGGCAGCCACTTGGAAGTCGGTTCATACCTTTGCTAAGCATTACTGCCTGGACACTGACGCCAGGGCAGACGCTCAGGTTGGACAGGCTTCGCTGCGGAATTTGTTCGCACAGTAGTGGCGTTATGTATTATTCTCCACCGCCGCTTTGGTGTGGGGATGGGCTTGCCATTCTATTCACTAGATTATGACTATACACAGAGATCCCCTACTACAGAAGGAGTAGTTTCTGTCCTGTAACTCCAGTTCTGTAGTAGGGGTATCTCTGTTATAGTCATAAGCGCCCGCCCTCCTCCCCGGTGGAGATTGTTTCATCATACAAGAATGCGACAGGTCTGGCGTGCTTCGCCTTCAAAAAGAACTGAAGTAAGAGGGACCTGCTATGCATTCTGGGATACTGGGAGAAGATCTGGAAAGTTCTCTTAAAGGCACAGTATCCTATTTAAGCCACATAATGGCAGCCTATGGGGCTTGTCTGTCCCTACCTTCCTCTCTATCATTCCAGAGTCTTTGACTGGGGGAGGCAAGTTTCTCTATGGTAGAAACTGCAGGCTGTGTTGTGTGTGGTGTTTTTTTGGTGGAAATTCTAGTTGAAGTACTGGACAGTGTAGCCTGTGGATATAGGCTGCATTATTTGTCTTTAAATTCTCTCTTAAGTGTCTTTGCAGTTTCTGCATTATTTTGACACCTTAAGAGATTATTTTTGATTGCCGGGGTCCACGCACATGGGCGGGACTATTCACTAGATTATGACTATAACAGAGATACCCCTACTACAGAACTGGAGTTACAGGACAGAAACTACTCCTTCACCCTCACCCTCAACCCCTCACCCTCACTCACCCTCAACGCCTCACCCTCAATCACCCTCAACCCCTCACCCTCACCCACCTTCACTCACCCTCACTCACCCTCACTCACACTCACCCTCACCCACCCTCAACCCCTCATCCTCACTCACCCTCAACCCCTCACCCTCACTCACCCTCAACCCCTCACCCTCACTCACCCCCACTCACCCTCAACCCCTCACCCTCAACCCCTCACCCTCACTCACCCTCACTCACCCTCACCCACCCTCAACCCCTCACCCACCCTCAACCCCTCACCCTCAATCCCTCACCCACACTCACCCACACTCACCCACACTCACCCACACTCACCCTCACTCACCTTCACCCTCACTCACCTTCAACCCCTCACCCTCACTCACCCCAACCCCTCAACCCCTCACCCTCATTCACCCTCACCCTCACTCACCCTCAACCCCTCACCCTCACTCACCCTCAACCCCTCACCCTCAACCCCTCACCCTCAATCCCTCACCCTCACCCACACTCACCCACACTCACCCACACTCACCCACACTCACCCACACACCCTCACTCACACTCACTCACCCACCCTCACCCACCCTCACTCACCCTCACCCTCATGCTAAAGATTTACAAAAAAAACCATTAACAATTCTAAAAGCACTAACTCTAATGCTGCGAGACCTATTGCATTTCTAATGCTTGTTTTAAGTGCTTTGTAGCATCGGCAAGAATCATTGCCAATGCTAGTTGTAAACATTGCCTTTTAATACATAAGTTGAGCTGTTCGAATGTAACCGAACATTTGAAGTAAAATCCCTTGTAGAAGTGTAATAGGTTACTATTTGTAGGATAAGTTGCAGCAAACTTAAATGCTTGGTAATGCATAAACAAAAGAATCCCTGCTTTTCCATAGTGTTTGAAGGTTATATGAGGAGATAACATTGTAAAGCTTATCCAGGACCTTTAAAATAGATAATCGTTTGTAAAAACGTTATAAAACATTATCCTTTTAGAATGTGCTTCTTACTTGTGACCGGATACATTCACATTAATAGTTATTTAGAAGTTTTAACAAAAAATGTAATTGCTCGTCAAGACTTTTTAAGGCCATTTAGGAGTAGGAGTTAATACAGTTGTAATTTGTAACATTAAAGCTTTCCAAATGTTAGTTAAGAATCAGTTTTAATTTCGGGTGAATAAGAGCCTTACTCTTCATAATAGAAGTAAATACTGTATAGAACCAAGTCACGCAAATAGATAATTTTGGGCCATTTTGGGGGGGGGGGGGGGGGGGGGGGCGCAGGTTTGCACAAGCAAACGTTTCATAGAGATAGCTGGATTTTGTGCGTGACCTTTTTTTTTTTCATTGCACTTTTCATATGATTTATATTAAAATATTTTGACCTACTTGAAATTAATGTTTGTGGAGATTACAAAATGTGACGCTTAGTGGGCTTCACTGGAACAGGAGCTGCATACTAGCATAGATTCTGCAGCTTCAGTCTGCTGCAGCTAATGCTTTGAATTACCGGGCCGTCCAACAGACATTTAAGTTTAGAGACCTACATTTGTGGTACCTCATTGCTATTAAAATTCCAGTACTGGTTTCCTATACTAAAAGCTTGCATGGTCTGCTAGTGATTTTGATGACGTGATAAATGGACCCCGATGCACAAAAATACTGAGCATCAAACTAGGAGACATCCAAACGTAGATGTTGCTGAGCCCTCTTATAAATGTAAATGTAAATGTATTTGAGCTTATATAGCGCACAGCTACCCACAAAGGGTTTCCCGGCGCTTGCTTAGGGAACCCGTCCTGGTATTCCCCTGTGAGATAACCCCGGCAGGGTATCCACAAGGTGAAAGCCAGGCATCCCGCCGCGAGGGGCCGTTGTGGAGATTAAGCAAGCTATTGCCCAGAGTCGCAGAGTGTGAACCCGTGAGTTGAGAAGGCACCGGAGCGAGAATTATCGAGTCCGTGGAATTTTTGAGCCCAAGACCCGCCGAGGCGGGGAATTGAACCCTGGTCCAGGGCCGATCTCAGCTTCCGGGTCTGCCGCCTCTAACCCCTGAGCCACACTTCTCCACTCTTGGAACCTACAGTCAATCTTGATCCAGTATACTTGAGAGCACAAAAACATTGTTAGACCCAAGAAAAGCTAAGCTAAGAACAGTACCTTGTTTGAAGATTGGTGTGGTTGCTGGTGGAGTCCCTTGTTGCCTGGATCATCAGTCCACTTGCTTAATGTTCACATGCTGTTGTCTGATAATCAATTAACTCGTTTCTTTCTTTGTTTTAATAGGCTCTACAACATCGTCTTCCACACTCCATAATGAGACAGACCTTGGAGATGATGATGTGTTTACAGTAAGTGGCATTGTGTTACTGTTACTGTTAAACTCTTTACGTGTATTTATTCACCTCTTTTATTTTGAAAGAAAGTACTTATGAAGCATTAAACTTGTTACCATTTCGGCCTTTTTGCTTTCCTTGCATGTATTTGAATTATTTAATTCATTTGAGTGAAGTAGAAGGCTTGTATAGTTGCTGGTCGACTTATCATCCATGGCAAAGAATCAAAGAAGTTGGATGAATGAGGTGATGTCAGTGAGACAGGAAAAGTGGTTATACTTTATGGGCAGCTAGCCTACACAAGACATGAGATGGATCCCAAGCGGCACAAAACATTGGCTAAAGGCTTGATTGTCCCAAAAGGTTTTGATGTATTTTTACTTGAAAACTGGTGTATTAAATTGGGCTCTTGTTGCACACAATTGGTTGCATGGTAAAGAGAACTTGAAAATTGTTGCTGATATGCATTGATAGGCAAAGACATTCTCTTTAAGTCTGGTCTACTGTGCTTTTTTCAAAATATGTTTGTCTGGCCAAGCCACAAGGAATCTGGTGCTCTGGCTTGCTCTATTACAATTACTTGCATTGACATAAAAGGGGAGGTAAATAAATGTGGACCAGGGGCAAAGGAGTAATGAGTATAATTGTGTCCAGATGTAATTGAAGTGGCTGTTCCCTACTTTTTAATATCGTAGTAAATAAGGATATAGACATCCGGTGTTTGCTTCACTGTACTGAGACATTTAGCTCTTATTCTTGCCCGATGTACTACTCTGAGAAGAACATCCAGATTCTAATCTCTTATAGAAGTGGGAGCTGCAGTGGTAGCTTAGGTGTACTTCATGCAGCCTCCTTCACGAGGGTGTGATATTCGGAACAGCCTTCCTTCAGACGTGTATCACTCCTTGGCACTAAATATTGTAAACACAGCTTAGGGAATACATGAAGCTAGATCTGAGCTGAAGGTAGACCTTTTCCTATAACCTGTGCTGCATTTCCAGTGCTGTGCAAAACCTGTTAGCCGATTTGTCATATTAGTTTGAGATTGGTTTCAGCAGCACCAATGTAGGTGTTTGCGCAAACAGTGATTGCGCGGGGGGAAATTACCAACATTCCCTGTTGTCATTGGCATATATTGCCTTAATATACATTACCAAGCTTAATATGGTGTCTGGAAGAACTAATGATCCGCATGCTCTTTGAGCGGGCAATCTCTAAATTGGATTTTATACTGTTTTGGTGCCTAGTGTAGTGGCGATTTTGTATTTGGCCTATGTTGGCGCTTGACAGTTTTTATCTCTCTTTGAATAAAGATGTCAATGCTGGCAGGGATGTTCAACAACTCTGTGTAGGGCTTGTTAACACAGAGTCTTGGAGAAAGTCTTCTCTCTTGCTTCTTGCAATTGCTGCCAAATAATTGTTAAGATGCCCAATCCTAAAGGTGCAGGCTGATTCTGTTGAAGCAAAGCCAGTATGCATGGAGGCGCAGAGCTGTAATGAATGGGAATTATACCTAAGCACTTAACTCTTTGAGAGGAAGCATTATGTTGGTGTCTATCTAAACATAGTAGTTACTCTTTGTAATGTGAATAGCATGACTTAGTAGTTCTTTTTGTGAAATCTCAGCTCACACCATCCATTCAGCCTCTAGGCTTGCCTTTCTGTAAAACCTGGAAAGCGTGGAACCAAGGTTTGACCCATTCGCTGGTATTGCTTGAAGAGCCCATGCACTAAAGCGTTCGCTTTATGAACTTAACTGAATGCCATTTAAAGTTTAGTTCTTGTGATCCTAGTGTAGAATCTCAATGCAAAAATTATGGTGTAGAAATGAGGCAGCAAGCACAAGTTACCTACAGTGGTCCGAGAAATGATATAGATATAATGTAATCAATACACCTGTGTGACTGATGCGAGAGTCATCCATTTGTGCCCCACTGCTTGCATGGTAGCATACTGCGTTTGGGAGCTGCAGCTTATCCTGCCAACACCACATATGGAAGTAAAACATATTAAGAATTCATTAGTAAGCAGGACAATTGAAGTTGGATTTAATTTTATTTATTGTATTCATAACATTTTATGTGCTGGGTGCACAAAAACACTTTTTAGTACTGGGATATTATCAATGCTGTTTGGTTTTTAACAGTGAATGTAAAGACATTTTATTGCATTTTTTGGGATATTTATAACACTTTTAATTAATCATACAATAAATGTTTGACTTAACACATATGAATGATGGCAGACGTGTTTCCTTTAGACCTAAGAGCCCAGTGATCTCCCACTGGGAGATCTAGCTGATAACTTAAATACACTACCGACTGTTGGAGTTCTAATGTTACTGGCTACAGGAGTGAACCCCATCTGTATAGTAGTAATAGTAACGTCACAAAGGGAGACATTTGGTGTACAAGAGATGTATGTCAATAAAAAAAATGTTGAATGCAGTGTCCTAAAAAGATGGAATTATGGTTGCAAAGTCTGTGGTCTTGGTGCAGCTTGCCCCGTAAATTTCTATTTTACTTTGGAAAAGTTGCCATTTGCTCCTATTTTGTGTATGCAGCGGTTGATCGCCGTGAGAAAGTGATATACATACGGAAGAGTGAATTTCATACTTAAAAGATGAGTGTGGCCTTATTATAGTGTTTGTCAACAACGGGTGTCTCCATCACAATGACAATTTAATTAAAGGTGTCGTAGATTTGCATATTAGGTCCCTGGTTACTAGTTCTCAGGAGGGGGGGTGCTATTTATTGTGATAAAATCTGCTCTGTAGTAGGGGATCTCTGTGTATAGTCATAATCTTGTGAATAGTCCCGTCCATGTGCGTGGACCCCGGAGCAATCGAAATAGTCTCCTAAGTTTTCTTCTTCTGCAGTCCTGCATAGACACTTAAGAGAAAATCAAAGACCGATAGTGCAGCCTAAAACTACAAGGCTAAATTGGCCAGCACTTCATCACAAAGTGAAAAAGATATATTATTTAGCACACTTCGTTAAGTTCCACACTCAGAGAAACTCCCCTTCACAAAAATCCTTTGTAATGATAGAGAGGAAGGGTAGGACAGACAAGCCCCATATGCTGCCATTATGTGTCTGGAAAAGGGATACCGTGCCTTTAAGGAACTCTCTAGAGACCCTCGGTATCCCAGGATGCACAGCCAAAGGCCTTTTACTTTCAGTTCTTTTTTCCGGCTCCTGCTAGCAGGACCCTGGAGCATTGAGCTCTACCCTTTTGGGTATTACTTCAATTTTTGACATTTTTCCAGAGTTTTGAGTGTTTCACTCAACGTCTAGGGTCTTTCTCTTCCAGTTGCTTTATTTTATAACTAGTTTTGCCACCTCTTTCTTGTCGAAATGCCAGCTTTATTTGACAAGTGCCCTGAGTGTGGTAGGAAGAAGGCTAAGTCTGACCCCCACAGAGTATGTATACTCTGCCTCCCTTCCACCCATGTCCCTGACTCCTGTGGTGTCTGTCACTCTTTCTCCAGGAGGACCCTACGTGACTGGGAGAAGATTTGTCTCCAAGGCCTGGAGCAGAGGAGACATCAAGAGACAGGTGGGACTTCTGGGCATGGAAGGGACTCTGTCATCGTCCTCTGCCTGTGCATCGGCCTCTGGGGGGCTCCCCAGTCAAGTAAAGGCCCAGAAAAGGCACCGGTCCCGGTCGATGGCTTCGACGTCGAGAGGTATTGCCACAATATGATCCCCGTCGACCCAGGGCTCTGGGTCGAAGCGACGTCTACATTCAATGTCGAGGGGGTAGGACGTCGAGACCTCGGACAAGGTCGACGTCGAGGACTTCACCGGCGTCGGCACACTATCGATGTTGTGATGTCCCGAAGCCGAAGGTGATCGCCGTTGAGGCGACACCGCCGTTCGCTGTCAACGTCCACGCGCAGATCGACGTCAAGGAAAGGTAAATTGACGTTGAGGCGTAGATATTCGACGTCGAGGAGTTCGTCAACGTCTAGAAGATCGATGTCGAGGGATTAGAAGTCTAAGAGGTCAATGTTGAAGAAGGAAAAATCGACGTCAAAGAGGAAGTCAAGGCCCAGGACGGTGTCTAGTGCCTCTGTGGTTAGTGTTTCAACTTCTTCTGCGAGTCCCCGGTCGCGGCGAAGCCGGCACTCGTCTGCAGAGAGGTCTGCCTCCAGAGCATCCTCCCCAAGGCCTGCTCGTAAGAGGAGGAGTGCGTGAGTCGCCGGAATCTGATTATTCGCCCTCAAGGCCCAGGACACCTACGCCTCCTCCGTTTCCTCCTCAGAAACCAACTCCTCTTCCTCCTCGGCCTCCACCACCTACGCCTCCACCGCCTCCTCGGCCTCCTCAGCCACAACCTGGGGTTCCGGCTCAGCCTCCTCCGCAGCCTCAGGGGCCGGCAGTTCCTGCGAGGCCCAGAAAGCCAAGGTCAAGATACAGAGGGAGGCATCGCTCTCGCATTGAGCGTAGATCCTCGACGAGGTCACAACATCGTCGTTGGAGGGAAAGGTCACAGTCCTGATACAAAGTCCCATCCAGTGACAGTAGGTATTCTCCCACTGACTCTCCTCCTACGAGAGTGTCGCCTGTGGATGACATTGTGACATTCCAGGTCGTGCTGCTGAGGGGGGCAGCAAAGTTAGGGGTCACATTGATGGTGCCCACTCCTCTCACCTCTGTGATCTTCGAAACATTACAATGCAGACATCTCTCTCGTCCTTTGGTGCCAGTACTGGAGGAACTCGCCATGGAGCTGTTTCTGACGCCAGCCCTGGTGAAGTCGGCGCCATCTTGACTTCAAAAGAAGTACAGGCCCCCGGAATCCGTTCCGGCGTTCTTGAGGTCAGATCCTGTCTCGGATTCTGTAATTGTAACTGCGGCTAAGAAGCAGCATTCGACTGCCCCTTCGTCTACGGTCCCTCCGGACAAGGAGAACCGTCAAATGGACTCAGCTGGACGGAAAGTCTGCAGTACGGCTGCCACCTCGATGAAAGCGGAGAGTGCCTCGGCGCTCTTGGGTCGCTATGACCGCTTCTTGTGGGAGTCCCTGCAACAGTTTATTGAGCTCCTCCCGAGGGATAGGCGAGAGGACTTCCAGGAGATTTTGAACGAGGGCATGATGGTCTCAAACCAAGTCATCAGTTCGGCGGCAGACGCCTCTCCTGGCTGCTCATGGGTACTAGTGCCCACCTAATCGCGCACTGTTCACTTGGTGCTCCGCACCTTATATTTTTAGGTTTTTACGTATACACTGTAAACCAACTCTTTTTCATGTATCCACAATTTAACATTTAATCATATTTTTTCATTGTCTACATTTCATATAGTTATTCATTATATTCATAACGACACATAAGGACACGAAAGTATTTGCGGGATGGTGATTGTTCTAGGAGAGAAAGTAGGATTCACAGACGCCAGTTAAAGAGAAGATAAGAGTGCAACGGCAAAGATCACGAGACTTGTGTCGATATAGGCGGATCCTCGAACATACACGTCACATAACAGATATACTCAGAACTGCCCCTGATGAAGGCGCCACAATGGTGCCGAAATGCATTGGGCTCCACCGTGAAAATTGTTGATATGATTTTTTGAACTATGTTGAAAAGCATTGGAATTTATGTGATATAAATCAAAGACTGAGTTCAAACACATGTCGTTATGAATATAATGAATAACTATATGAAATGTAGACAATGAAAAAATATGATTAAATGTTAAATTGTTGATACATGAAAGAGTTGGTTTACAGTGTATACGTAAAAACCTAAAAATATAAGGTGCGGAGCACCAAGTGAACAGTGCGCGATTAGGTGGGCACTACAACCCATCATAACTTCATACTTACCACGAGGAGTGACTATCCTTAATAATCGCGGCACCAGTTGATTATTTATTTATTTAATGATATTTATAGAGCGCGTGCAAATACCCGTAGGCGTCTCGGCGCTGGTATGCAATGCTGTGTATCCCTGATCAGCAGATTGGTATCTGGGTTTACTGGTTGAATAACCACGTCTTCAGTTTCTTTCTGAACTGGAGGAGCGTGGAACTTATTTTAATGTGGTTCGGTAAGGAGTTCCAGATTTTAGGGGCTGCGATAGAAAAGCGGCGATCACCCCATGAGACTGTTCTACTTCGTTGAACCACAAGTTGGTTCAGTGAGGAGGACCGAAGTGTTCTAGACGGGTTATAAGGAATTAGTAGTTTTTTGAGGAAGCGCGGTCCTTGATCTTGCAGGGTCTTATAAACTATGCATAATGCTTTGAATTTAGCCCTATTTTGAATGGTTAGCCAGTGGTAATCTTTCAGGGTGTCCGAGATGGGAGTAAACTTGGGTTTTTTGGATAGCACGCGTGCCGCTGCGTTCTGCACAGTCTGAAGCTTTTTCGTGACTCTGCTTTGTGCATTAAGCAGAAGACCGTTGCAGTAGTCCAACGATGTCAGGACCAAGGAGGTGACTAACGTCTTGGCTGCTGAATCTGGTAAGTAAGGAATGATCTTTTTTATTACTTTGAGCTTAAAATGGGCGTTAGCTGCCACCTTGTTTGCATGGGCCATGAAACATAGCTTGTCATCAAATGTCACTCCTAGGTTTCTAACCTTAGCGGTGGGGGTAGGAGGGACACCAAGAACCGATGGCCACCAAGCTGCCGACCAGGCTGGCTGAAGGTTACCAAAGATGACCACTTCCGTTTTATCGGAATTGAGCTTCAGGCAATTTCTTGCCATCCACTCACCGATAGCAATCATCCCCCTTTGGAATCTTTCTGCTACCTCCTGTCCATCGCCCTTTATGGCCAAGACCAGCTGGGTGTCGTCAGCGTATGAGGTGAGGCTCATCCCGTGTGCTTTGATGACACTAGCAAGGTCCGACACATAGATATTAAATAGTGTCGGACTGAGGGATGAGCCTTGAGGGACCCCACACGGCAACGACAGTTCCGCTGATTGGAAAAGGCCCATGGTGACTGCCTGGGTTCTGTTGGCCAGAAAAGAGGCAAGAAGATCCTTGGCAGTTAGCTGAATACCCATCCTTTCGACACGGTCGACCAAGATCTTATGGTCGACCGTGTCGAAGGCAGCTGAAAGATCCAGAAGGACAAGCAATGCTGTACCTCCCTGATCACGGATGGTTCTTATGTCGTCAGCTGCCTTGATGAGAGCGGTTTCCGTTCCGTGGTGTTTGCGGAAACCGAACTGTGTATCATCCAGCAGATTGTGACTCTCAATGAATTCCGAGAGTTGCTGGTTCATGGCCTTTTCGGTGACTTTTGCTAGAAAAGGGAGGCTTGCGATAGGGCGATAGTTTTTTAATTCACCTTTATCTAGACCAGGCTTTTTTAGCAGGGGTTTTATCAGTGTGTTTTTTAATGAAGCAGGATAGATTCCAGATGTCAGTATAGTATTACAGACATGTGTGATAATGGGAATGACTGTGTCTGGTACGGTTGCAATTACCGAGGTTGGGCAGGGATCCAGAGCTGACCCAGCTTTGATCGATTTTACTATACCCTTAATTTGGTCGGTGGTGAGGGGTTTAAAATTGGTCATGGTGTTTTTCGGTGTGATCATTGAGGACGTGGCAGGACTGCTGGCGGGGTCTGAATTAAAAGCTTGGTAAATGTCATTGACCTTCGTGAAAAAGAACTTAGATAAGGCATCACATAGTACTTGTGATGGGGGGGGGTTGAGATCTGGGGTATTTCCAGAAAGGGTTTTAGCAATATTATATAGCTGTCTGCTGGAATTTTTCGCGGTCTCTATATTGGTGGTGAAATAGTGTTTTTTTGCAGCTACTATCATAGCTTTATAGGAAGCAAGAGCTTGTTTATATTTTTCCTTATTTTCGCTATCATAAGTTCTTCGCCAATGCCGTTCTCTATTCCTAGTTAATTGTTTTTGAATTTTCAGTTCTTTAGTATACCACTGAGCTTTAGGCAAATTTCTGTTTTTTGACAGAGATTTGGTAGGTGCCAGCTGAGTGGTGGCTTCAGCCAACCATGTCTGAAATTGGTTGGTGGCAGTATTGGGATCAGTGGATAGATCCGGGATGGTGTTGTTTAACAGCATCGTAAGGTCATTGGAGTTGATGTCCTTCCATGCTTTAAAAGTGCCACTATTCATGTGAGCAGCCTTTTTTCTCGACGAGGCTTTAATAGTAAGGTGGCTAAGAATGACTGAGTGATCAGTCCATGTCATTGGGAGAACTGAGGCTATGCACAAACCTTCCACGTTAGAAAAAATTCCATCTAGCGTATGGCCTGCTTGATGGGTGGGGGTCGTGACCAATTGGCTGAGGCCCATTATTTCTAGGTCGGATATAAGGGAGATAGTGTCCTTATCGCTGCTTTGCTCCAGATAGAAGTTGAAGTCCCCTAAGATTGTGGTAGACTCTTCTGTCACTATAGACTCAGTGAAATTACTAAGATTATCAAGGAACGCAGTTCTGTTCCCAGGGGGCCTATAGAGGAGCACTCCCTTGAAGTTGTAAGTCGGGGACAGCTTTATATTAAAATGCATGGCTTCGAATGAGGTAGTGGGTATAGGCGCGAAGCGAACTTCCAAATGGTCTCGCGCAATGATGGCTAGCCCACCACCTTTCCCTTTGGGCCTGTCCTGGCGATAGGCACTAAAGCCTGAGGGAACCGCCGTAACATAGTCTGGGGCAGATGCCTCATCTGACCAGGTCTCTGTGATGTAAAGAACATCTAAATTGAGATCATTGATGAGATCGGCTATTTCCTGGCAGTGCTTGCTCAGGGAACGCGCATTAATAAGCGCCATGGTCACTTGAGTGTCTTTATCAGATCCTAGGTTTTGAACTGGGCTGGTTGGATTCGTAAACGCGAGTGTAGTATTACAATGTTGGCATTGTATTTGCATCTCTGGTGACATTATGGAGAGATCGTATTTAGTACAGAGAGGAGCGTAGGAGGGACCAATCTCCAGCAGAGTGCTCCGGTTGTATGAAAGAGGAGGGCCAGGGGTTGTGGCCCTAGGCCCGGCGCAGACGGGCTTGCCTCTGGCGCGCCTCCGGCGCGCCGCCGGCGCGCCCGCTGCGCGGACGGGCAGTACTGTTGTTTTTATACATACTTTGGGCGGGGCGGGAGGAGGGTGGGAGGGGCGCCGAGCTCTCCGGCGAGCCTGCCCAATCAAAGATGGCTGCCAAAGTGGTGTTCGAAGCTTTCCTGCACCTCACTAGAGTGATGCTGTGGAAAGGGGGTGCCTCAGCGAAGTGGGCTCGCTGTAGGGGGTATCAGGGGTATTAAAAACGCTCCCAATAAAATATAGAACAATTTTTTAAAAAATTTGTGAACAATTAGCAAGTCGATCGTTTTTTTAAAGCGGGGGTGCAAGAGAGCACAATAGACCTCCGGCTTCCCCCTCAGAGGGAATCAACAGTCATTAAACACAGAAAACCGATTTAGATCCAGTTAAATACCCAGGGAGGGCGGGAGGGGCGCCGAGCTCTCCGGCGAGCCTGCCCAATCAAAGATGGCTGCCAAAGTGGTGTTCGAAGCTTTCCTGCACCTCACTAGAGTGATGCTGTGGAAAGGGGGTGCCTCAGCGAAGTGGGCTCGCTGTAGGGGGTATCAGGGGTATTAAAAACGCTCCCAATAAAATATAGAACAATTTTTAAAAAAATTCGTGAACAATTAGCAAGTCGATCGTTTTTTTAAAGCGGGGGTGCAAGAGAGCACAATAGACCTCCGGCTTCCGCCTCAGAGGGAATCAACAGTCATTAGATTATAATTTAAATAAAGTTTAAAAAGGAGTGCTCCTCACAAACCCAACTTACAATGCTCATGGGTACTGCCATGGCATCAATTTGAGACGTCATTCATGGTTGCACCTTACCTCTCAAGCCAGAGGCACAACAGAGGATCGTGAATTTGCCGTTCTCGGGATCTACCCTCTTCGGGACGCATGCGGATGAGGAAATGGCCCTCATGAAGGCGGAAGTTGAGACGCTGAAGGCTGTTGGTTTGGAGAAACCAAAGGAGCAGCGGAAGTCCTTCTGTCCATACAAGAGGCGGTACTCTTCCCAGAGGCGTGGGCAAGGTCAACAAGCTGGCCAGCAGCAACAACAGCAGCAATACCAGCAACAGCCCTTCCAGAAGCGTCGGAGGGACAGAGGCGGCCAGCAGTCCTCCTCTGCGAATAAGGGCCCAGCCGGGTCCAAACCCTGAGGAGTTACTTACCCCTAGTCTGTTACCCGCTCCGGTGGGGGTAGCTTACAAAATTACGTGGCAGAGTGGTGAAAAATTACTCCGGGCAAGTGGGTGCTGAATATTGTTTGCAATGGAGACAGTCTTCGTTTTGTCAGCCTTCCTCCAGCAATTCCACCGTTTCGTTCGCAATACCAGCTGCGCGAACTTCAAGCGGAGTCCGATACCCTTTAAGAAAAAGGGCAATAGAAGACATCCTTCTGTCTCAAAGGGGAAATGGTCTATACTCAAGGTTCTTTCTGGTACGCAAAAAGGACAAAACCGAGTTCAGGCCCATTCTGGATTTGCGACCAGCAAACCAATGGATTTGCAGGGAGAAATTTTGCATGCTGACTTTGCACCAGATTTATCCTCAGCTGCAAAGAGGAGACTGGCGTTGCGCAATAGATCTACAGAATGCGTACTTCCATGTGCCCATTGCACGGAAATACCGGAAGTTCCTGCGCTTTCTAGTCGGCACCAATCAATATCAGTACAACGTACTACCGTTTGGACTGAAGTCTGCACCCAAGAATTTTTCAAAGTGCATGGCAGTGGTGGCAGCTCACCTGAGAAAGAACAAGGTGTTTGTCTGGACGACTGGTTAATCAAAGCCTCCACCTTCCAGGTAGCGCAATTGTACTTCAACAGGACGGCCGTTCTGTTGAACCAGTTGGGTTTGCACATCAACATGTCCAAGTCCATTCCGACTCCTGTCCAGTGCTTGCAGTACTTGGGAGCCTCCATCAATACTCTCTCAGCAAGCGTGTCTCCTTCAGAGAAGTGACGCTTATCGATCCTTCGGAAGGCTCAGGCTCTCATGTCTGTTCCATCTACGACTGTGAGGACGGTGTCTTCTCTTCTGGGGTTGATGGCCTCTTGCATCTTCCTCACGCCACATGCCCGCCTCCCCATGCGGCCGCTGCCGGAATGTCTGGAGGATCAGTGGGACCAGAAACAAGGGAGCTGGGACGACAGGATCCAACTGTCTCTACACCCTCAACAGTCCCTGAGATGGTGGTGCTCAGCAGAGAATCTCCTCAAGGGGGTTCCCTTCCACAAGGACATTCCCGTTCGAACTATCGTGACGGATGCTTCTCTCCACGGCTGGGGAGCGCATTCGGACCATCTACAGATCCAAGGAACGTGGTCCCAGGAGGAATCCACGTATCGCATCAATTTTCTGGAGCTCAGAGCTGTTCACTTGGCGCTGAAGGCCTTTCATCCGTCTTTCCGGACCAATTCCTTGCTTGTAGAGACGGACAATACGACCACGATGTGTTACCTCAACAAGCAAGGGGGCTCGAGATCGCGCACACGGTCACAAGAAGCGCATGCAATCTGGCACTGCCTGCTTGCTAAAGGACTGACGATAACAGCTACCCATCTGCCGGATGTGCAGAATGCTCAGGCGGACGCACTCAGCAGACTGGTCCAAGAAAACCACAAGTTCTAAACGACGAGGTGCTAGGAAACATCTTCGGCGGGTGGGGCACTCTAGAAATAGTTCTGTTCACCACTGCCGAAAACAGAAAATGCAGAGACTTCGCCTCAAGGTTTTACCAACCAGGGTTTCAGGGGAATGCGCTATGGATCAGCTGGTCGAACAGCTTTCTGTACGCTTTTCCACCCATTCCCCTGATTCCAGCAGCACTCATCAAGCTGTCTCAGTCCAGAGCACGAATGACCCTCATTTCTCCGGAGTGGCCTCAGCAGTGGTGGTTCACGTACCTGCTCCATCGGTCTCTCCAACCCCACCTGCGGCTGCCGTGTCAACCAGACCTTCTCATGAAGTTCGGGGGGCAGATGGTGCACCCCAACCTCTCATCGTTGAGTTTGGCAGCATGGTTCCCGAGATAGTGCAATATGGACACCTGAAGCCTCCAAGAAGCCGGAATACAGGAGAAGGACCGGGACTGGACCACGTCCTTCCACTCCGGCTGAACCCAGAGAGTCTGCCTCCCACCCTTCCGCTCCGAAGCCACTAACCTCATCTGCGGCGTTCCCCAGGGCTCATCCCGACCCTGTTTACCCGGAGGGACCGCGTTAAACAGACCAGAGGAGGCATCGCCATCATCCACAGGAACACCATCTGCATCACAACCAACTCCGATGACACCTTTACCGCCGCCGAGCACCTCCACTTCCAGATACACACCGACCCCAAGACCACCCTCAGAGGCACCCTCATCTACAGACCCCAGGACTACGCACACAATTCAGCGAAGACATCGCAGACTTCATCAGCCCGCATGCCCTCCTCTCCGCTGACTACATCCTCCTAGGGGACCTCAACTTTCACCTGGAGAACAACAAGGACTGCAACACCACCGCCCTGCTGGATAACCTCGCCAACCTCTGACTCAAGCAACTGGTGGACACCCCCACCCACTACGCCGGCCACACGCTTGACCCCGTCTTCTCCTCCAGCAAACACATCTCCTTCAGCCACTCCACCGAACTTCATTGGATGCATCACAGCTGCGTCCACTTCAGCTTCAAAAGAACCACGCCCCACCACCACCCGCAACAGGTTCCTCGCAGAAGCTGGAGCAAGATCACCGCCGACCAGCTCACCACCTCCCTCAGCCAGAACCCTCCCGCCAGCGCAACGGACCCCAACGAAGCAGCCCGCACCTTCACACAGTGGCTCACCAACTGCGCCGACAACCTCGCACCACTGAAGAACCCTCCCAGCAGACCTGGCAGCAAGAAAGCCTTCTGGTTCACCGACTAACTCAAAACATCCAAGAAAAACTGCCGCACCCTTGAAAAAGCCTGGCGCAACGACCAGACCACAGAAAACATGACTGCCCTCAAGAACGCCACCCGCAAACACCACCAGCTGATCCGCACCACCAAAAGGACAACATTCAAAGAACGACTGAACAACAACACCCACAACAGCAAGGAACTCTTCAGCATCCTCAAAGAGTTCTCCAACCCCAACGCCGAAACCAACATCACACCCTCGCAAGACCTCTGCGACTCACTTGCCACCTTCTTCCACCGCAAGATCGCCGACATACACAACAGCTTCGGCACACAGACCACGAACCCAACCACCGAACCAACGCCCCCACCACCACCCTCTGCAACTGAACCCCGGTCAGCACCGAAGACACCACCCGCACGATGAACACCATCCACTCCGGATCTCCAACCGACCCCTGCCCCCACCACGTCTTCAACAAGGCCGACTCCATCATCGCACCCCAACTCCGGGACATCATCAACCTCTCCTTCATCACCGCCACCTTCCCGGAGAGCTGGAAACACGCCGAGCTCATCGCCCTCCTGAAGAAACCAACAGCGGACCCCACCGACCTCAAGAACTTCCGCCCCATCTCGCTCCTCCCTTTTCCTGCCAGTCATCGAGAAGACAGTCAACAAACAGCTCGCCGCCTTCCTCGAGACAAACGGATCCCTCGACCCCTCACAGTCCGGCTTCCGAGCCAACCACAGCACCAAGACCGCCCTCATCGCAGCCACCGACTACATCAAGTCCCTGCTCGACAACGGGGAAACAGCAGCCCTCATCCTCCTGGACCTCTCTGCAGCATTCGACACTGTCAGCCACCGCACCCTAGTACAGCGCCTCAGCAACATCGGAATCCAAGAGCAGGCACTCGAGTGGATCATCTCGTTCCTCGCCAGAAGAACCCAGAGAGTCCGCCTCCCCCCGTTCAGATCCAAGGCCACCGAAGTCATCTGCGGCGTACACCAAGGATCCCCACTCAGCCCCACCCTCTTCAACGTCTACATGAGCTCCCTCGCAGCCATCTGCGCCAACACAACCTTATCTCCTACGCCGACGACACCCAACTGATCCTCTCCCTCACCAACGACACCGCCACCGCCAGAACCAGCCTACACGAAGGAATGAAAGAGGTCGCCGAGTGGATGAACAGCCGCCTGAAACTGAACTCAGACAAGACGGAAGTCCTCATACTGGGATCATCACCCTCCGCCTGGGACGACTCCTGGTGGCCCCCTGCCCTGGGCACCACCCACAAGCCAACGGACCATGCACGAAACCTGGGCTTCATCCTGGACTCCTCCCTCTCGATACCAGACAAGTCAACGCCGTATCGTCATTGTGCTTCAACACCCTGCGCATGCTCCGTAAGACCTTCCAATTGATCCCCACCAAAACCAGGAAAACGGTCAACCAGGCACTCGTCACCAGCCGACTGGACTACGGGAACACCCTCTACGCGGGAACCACCGCCAAACTACAGAAAAGACTCCAGCGCATACAGAACGCCTCCGCATGACTCATCCTGGACATCCCACGTTGCTGCCACATCTCTGCCCACCTGAGACCTGCACTGGCTCCCCGTCAACAAGAGGATCACGTTCAGACTCCTCACCCACGCACACAAGGCTCTCCACGACATGGGCCCGAAGTACTTCAACAGCCGCCTCACTTTCTACACACCCACCCACCAGCTACGATCGGCCAGCCTCACCACCGTGCCACGCATTCGCAGAGCCACCGCTGGGGGAAGATCCTTCTCCTACCTGGCGGCCAAGACATGGATCTCCCTCCCCACCCACCTACGACTGACCCAGGACCACCTCTCCTTCAGGAAACAATTCAAGACCTGGCTTTTCGAGCAGTAACGATCCCCTCCCTCCAGCGCCTTGAGACCCCTCCGGGTGAGTAGCGCGCTATACAAATTTTGCTGATTTGATTTTGATTTGATTCAACGTCTACATGCCCCCCCCCTCGCACAAGTGGCCCGCCAGCATGACCTGAACATTATCTTCTAGGCCGACGACACCAAGCTCATCCTCTCCCTCACCAAGGACCAGCACACCGCCAAAACCAAGCTCCACGAGGGAATGAAAGCCGTCGCCGAGTGGATGAGAAGCAGCCGCCTAAAACTGAACTCTGATAAGACGAAAGTCCTCATCCTCGGCCCCACCCCCTCTGCCTGGGAGGACACCTGGTGGCCAACCACACTAGGAACAGCAACGACACCTACGGACAACGCAAGCAACCTAGGATTCATCCTCGACTCCTCCCTCTCCATGTCAAAGCAGGTCAACGCTGTCTCCTCCTCCTTCTACAACACCCTCCGCATGCTATGCAGGATCTACAAGTGGATCCCGAACGAAACTAGAAGAACAGTGACCCAAGCCCTCGTCAGCAGCAGGCTGGACTATGGCAATGCACTCTGTGCAGGAATCCCGGCTAAACACCTACAACGACTGCAACGCATCCAGAACGCCTCCGCCCGCCTGATCCTCAACACCCCTCGGCACAACTGCATCACCTCCCACCTAAGAGACCTGCACTGGCTCCCCGTCAACAAGAGGATCACCTTCAAGCTCCTCACCCATGCACACAAAGCACTCCACAACACCGGACCAGTCTACCTGAACAACAGACTCAACTTCTACTCCCCCGCCCGCCAACTCCGTTCCGCCAGCCTCGCCCTCGCTGTCCCGCGCTTCCAACAAACAATCTCCGGTGACAGATCCTTCTCCTTCCTCACCGCAAAGACCTGGAACACCCTCCCCTCCCACCTACAGCTGACCCAGGGCCTGCTCACTTTCAGGAAGCTCCTCAAGACCTGGCTCTTTGAGCAGTAGCAGCAACCCCTCCTCTCAGCGCCTTGAGACCCTCACGGGTAAGTAGTGCGCTTTACAAATTCACTGATTGATTGATTGATTGAATTTGCTTGACAATTGCATGGAAATACTCAATGAGGCTAAGAGGCCTTCCACAAGGACTTCCTATGCCTACAAGTGGAAGAGGTTCTGCATCTGGTGCACGTCCAAGAACTATGATCCTACCACCTGCAAGGAAGATGTCATCCTTCCATACCTCTTGCATTTGGCTCAATCTGGCCTTATTTTCCATTCTATTAAGGTTCACCTCGCAGCATTAACTGCGTATAGGAAATGCCCTTCACAAACATCCTTCTTCCAGATTCCTGTAATTAAAGATTTTTTGGAGGGATTGAAGAAAGTGTTTCCCCCTGTTAGGCGTCCTTCGCCTTCCTGGGAGCTGAATGTGGTGCTTTCTCGCTTGATGAAGGAACCTTTTGAACCTATTCATAAGGCTTCTCTACAGCATCTGTCCTGGAAGACGGCCTTCCTTCCTGCTATTACATTGGCCCGCAGGGTGAGTGAAATCCAGGCCTTGTGTTGCCAACAACATTACACTGTATTTCATGCTTCTAAGGTAGTGATGCAAACTCACCCTAAGTTCCTCCCTAAAGTGATTTCTGATTTCCATTTAAATCAGATGATAACTTTACCTACGTTTTTTCAACATCCTTCCACTCCAGCAGAGAGGTCTCTTCATTCCCTGGATGTAAGAAGAGTGTTGAAATTCTACTTGGATAAGACCAAAGACATACGTAGGTCAGACCAATTGTTAGTCAATTATGGATCGGTCAGGACTGGTCTTGCCACCTCAAAACAGTCCATCTCTAGGTGGATTGTGTCCTGTATCCAATTATGTTACCAAAAGGCTAACAAAACCTTAGGGGGTAAGCCTAAGGCTCATTCCACCAGAGGCAAAGCGGCTACAACGGCTTTGCTGTGTAATGTTCCCATTGAAGATATCTGTAGGGCTGCCACTTGGAGTCGGTCCATACCTTTGCTAAGCACTACTGTCTGGACTCTGATGCCAGAGCGGACGCTCAGGTTGAGCAGGCTTCGTTGAGAAATCTGTTTGCACGGTAGTGGGTTTTTTCTGTTTCCTCCACCGCTGGTTTGGTTTGTTGGGATGGGCTTGCCATTCTATTCACAAGATTATGACTATACACAGAGATCCCCTACTGCAGAAGGAGTAGTTTCTTACCTGTAACTCCAGTTCTGTAGTAGGGGTATCTCTGTTATAGCCATAAGCGCCCGCCCTCCTCCCCGGTGGATGAAGAGATAATGTTCTGTATGCTACAGGCCTGGCTTTATACACCTTCAAATAGAACTGAAAGTAAAAGGCCTTTGGCTGTGCATCCTGGGATACCGAGGGTCTCTGGAGAGTTCCTTAAAAACACTGTATCCCTTTTCCAGACACATCATGGCAGCCTATGGGGCTTGTCTGTACAACCCTTCCTCTCTATCATTACAAAGGATTTTTGTGAAGGGGAGTTTCTCTGAGTGTGGAACTTAACAAAGTGTGTTAAATTTAATATTATTTGGCTATCTTTTTCACTTCGAGATGAAGTGCTGGCCAATGTAGCCTTGTAGTTTTAGGCTGCATTATTTGTCTTTGATTTTCTCTTCAGTATCTATGCAGGACTGCAGAAGAAGACAACTTAAGAGACTATTTCGATTGCTCCGGGGTCCACGCACATGGGCGGGACTATTCACAAGATTATGACTATACACAGAGATATCCCTACTACAGAACTGGAGTTACAGGTATGAAACTACACCTTTTCACCTGTTGAAATTTAACAAAGGACCAGATTTTATGGCACTCTATAATTTCTGGGGGCAGTAAACTCTGCATTACTTGGAATGCTGACCCTTCTACAGGGGTCAAAAACTCTTACCTACCCATAATTAGCCCACAGACAGATAGCCAGACTAGTTCTAAGGTAACTTAGTGTCCACACTAACGGTGATATCTGCAACTCTCACTGCCTAGAAAACATATAAATTATTACTAGTAGAGTGGAGTGCAAAGCAGGTAAGGAGACTTCACACGAGAAAAGGGAGTCTTATCCAGGGTGGTAATAAACACCTTCCCGCATTACCTAAAATGATGCTTCTCCTAATTTCCCTTATCACCTTTTACATTTAAGGTTGAGAATACTAGACAGCATAGTGATGAGAAAATACCTCTTGTGGCCTTAACAGGAATGTACAGTGGGTTACAGCCCACTCATTGTTTGCCATTGGCTGGCTTTATTGTCCCTCATTTCCTTGCTTCTTATTCAGTGTTTTCCCTTGTCCCGGTTTGTACATCTTGTGTTTGTCCCTTCCTGGGAGCTTAACATCTTTACTATCTCTCTGACTAGCTTGCTTCTATCCATACACTGTATGCTTTTGGGAGCTTCTTTTCCTGCTTATTTATGTTTGTGCTTCTTCCCCAAAACCAAGCACCCTGCCTCCCCTACGCTCTGTGTGGCTTTCTCACTTGGATGTTTCTCCCCCCACTCCTTTATTGCCATCCATTGTGTGCTATTGCCCCCTATCCACTCCGTCTTGCTTCGCTCAACATTTCTTCTGTCCCCTCTTTACCCACTTTTTAGGTCGAGCAGACCTACCCTCAATGCGTGAGCATTGAAGGTGTCTGCTTCAGACCTATTGTGGCCCGTATTTAGGAATGAGGACAGCTACCAGACGCGCGCTTTGACGAGGTCAGATTTCATCTCGGGAGCGAGCGTCTGGTAGCTGCGCATGCGCAAAGCCCTTGCTCAATACAGACACAGGCAGCCCCCACCCCTCTGCATGCATGCACGCACGCACACACACACACACAGGCGCGCGCATGCACACGCAGGCACACGGCACACATACAGGCACACTATCCCCTACCTCGCATTCTCTCTCTCAATCACACACAGTCACGCATGCGCACACACATTCCCTCGCGCGCACACACGCACGCACACACTCTCCCCCCCCTTCCCGCCCCCCTCCCCTGCCCTCCCCTACAGGCACGCACGCACGTACTTCGCTTCAGCCCTGGGCCCCACTCACCAACTGCGCTCTTCCGGCGGGGCTCCTCGCGGCGCGTCTCCTCATGTAAATCGGGGCTCCCTCAGGTCAGAGGAGCCCCGCAACAGGCGCCACACTCCTCCTTCTCCCCGGCCCCCTCCTGGGGACCCGGGCTACCTCGGACTGCAGGGCGCTCCATGCGCCGGCAGCCGCGGACCTCGGGAGGCGGGACTTCCGGTCGGCCGCGAGCGGATTGGCCGGCCTCCCAAGGCATTTTTTACACCCCTTAGTGCTTGTTTTGAAGAGCGACGAAAAAATAATAATTCGCGGTTGAACTGAAAGTGAAGAAACTTCGCTAGAATCAAAAGCTGGGAGCTTCGCCTGCGTAATTAAAAGCTCAGAAGCGTCAAGTGCACCAGGAAACCGCTACTTGTGTGAAAGTTTCTTAGTGTGGCTAACAGCGTAAAGTGTAGGCTGAGCGCGTGCAACGTGTGGCTCGCGGCGACAAACATGTTTTTCATCTTTTCAATCCCGTTGTAAGCTTTTATGGTAACAGGAAACCCAGTGCTGCAAACACCAGCTTTCAGTCGCCAAGAACGGCATCGTTGTCTTGGTGGTAGAAGCAGTGTCGGTGTAGCACTCTAGAAAGCACCCGCTTCTGAGCGCTACAAAGGATATAGCACCCAGCTGTTCTGGCATTAACTGTGTTATTCGGTTAGGGTCTTGAACTTTTCAGCACTACAAACAGTCACAACGGTTCCCTGCTGCAGCTGGGGGTCTTCGTTTCTTAGTGCTACGAAGCAGTTATTTCACAGATTCCACTGCAGGTGGCGCTATGGGTGCAGCGCGGGACACGTGCACTGCCAGTGATGCACTGTAAGAGCGGCTGGGGAGATGACTAACTTCACGTTCAAAAGTAAGAGAAGAGAATCAGAAATGGAAGGGCAAGTAGAACAAGCATCGGCAAAGCTAGTAGGTCTGAGTTTAATGTGCTAAAGGATCTATTTTACCAGATTAGAGGGAGCAGTTCTTAATTTGTAAAAAAATAAAATAAAACATTGGTGCCAGAGCCCTTCTCTGAAGAACACTACAGCTTGCACCACCGATTGCGCCCTCTAGCGCTGCCAGTAAGTCAACACAAATAACTATCACATTCATGTGTGTGAAATTACAGACTTTAAATATACATTAAAAAGTATTAATACATGCTAAACTCAAGCTATACCCCTCCTCACCCTCTCACCCTCACACACCCTCACACCCCCTCACCCTCCTGCACCCTCACCCTCCTGCACCCTCACCCTCCCGCACCCTCACCCTCCCGCACCCTGTCGCACCCCGTCACACCCCCGCACCCCGTCACACCCCCGCACCCCCACACACCGTCACACCCCCTCACCCCGTCACACCCCCGCACCCCGTCGCACCCCATCACACCCCCCCCTGCCATTATAACGTATTCGTAAGTCACGTAAATACAACACATATTGTATTACAAATGCTATAGGTGTCACATTTGCGAAAGTTATAACTATTGGCATTGTAAATGACAAAGCTATTAATTTCGCTATTTTCAAAAACAAAACCTAAATAAAAAATTGTCATTTACAATACCAATAGCTCAAACTTTCCTAATGCGAGACCTATTGCATTGCAAATGCTTGTTTTTTTATTCACCTATCCACCGTAGATTACATTTTAAAAATGGCAAATGCGTCATTTCGTAGATGGCATGCATAATGGTGCATTGCACATGGTGCAGGCATTGCAGCATTAAACCGATGATCTGTAGGACATGCAAGTTCTCTTTCAAAATCGGTTTGTTCCAGTGGTTCAAGCAGATTTTTTATCAGAAGCGAATCTGTCAATGGCGCTCATTATTGTGAACCACTTAATGAGAATCCATGAGCCGGCCTGTGCCAAGGGTGGAGATTTTCCATCGAAACTATTTTGTTTAACCAGAGCTGTACAATTAAAACTAGCAGGCCCTTGCTTAGGGACCTGTATTTGACATTCCCAAAACCTATCTGTGTTCTCAGGTGAGAAAAAGCTGATTTTTTCAACTGTCCGTTGATTGTCACTCTCCTTCTTTCAATAACTTTCTTAACTGCATATGGATCTTGGGTGGCACATCAGATTCAGAAGTAACCGCCCTTAAACAAAGCAAGGATTGACAGGAAATTATTCCTTTTATATAAATATAAATAAGACGTGGGGTTTGTTCTCAATTGCAGCTCCGTTTTTTGTTAAAAAGGTATATTACCTTTCAAACCACTCCATTACATCTTACACCATTCCATTCGTGGTATGTTTCACCTTTTTATTCTAACACCCTAGTCTGCCATGCACACGTATATCAACATGAAACTTGTTTATTTTTTTGCTGGCTAATTTTTCAGATGCTTTGAATCGTCATTGTGTGTGAACATTCATTTCATTTTTTCTTAGCATGTACACATCCATCTAATTCCTCGTTTTTGATTTTGTATCCTTTTTCCTCATTTATAAATTAAGCACAAAATAAAATTACAATGCATATTGAAAGAAATGTTTCTAGGCTAGGTTTGCCGACAGGACAGGTCCCTTGGTGAAATAAGTCTGGCTCTTCTGGAGGGCGTGCATGTGCTTCAGGTATCCACACTCACAAATGTTTTGATTTACTTCGTTTACAAGGTTGAGTGCCAGCGCTACATCAGGACTTTATCACTATACTTGGGCACGTAGAGGTCACAAGTTCTAAAAGATGTCCCTGTCTTATTACTATGGTCATCTTCGTCTGCCATGGATTAGTGAATTGTTGGACACACTTGCCAAGTACACTATGGTGGGTGTAGATGATGTGTGTATTTTGAGAACCATACACCAAGAAATGATTTCCTTTCCTTTTTATTGTTATATGCTTTAGTCTTTTCCTACGGGCACCCACCAAAATCTTTGGGCCTTCGGAGTAAATAGGTGTATGTGATGCATGACCGTATGTGAGTTCCTCCGTTTATTGAGAATGGCACTGATTATAAAATTAGCGTACACGTTCAAATAAAAAATAGTTTTAGAGTGATAAGCAAAAAGATAAAGTGGGGATCTGTTAAATTATAGTCCTTCAGAAAGCCATGAGACCTTGTGGGGGCTGAGATGGCTGAACCATGTAGAGCATGATTTTGTTGATGCTAGGTAGGGGTGTGGAATGTAAATACATATCTACTTGTCCATGCGACAGGTAGCTTCATAAATCTATTTGTCCCCTAACAAAATCCTATTGTCACCTTTGGTGCCGTGTAGTGCAATGTCAAATAACAGCAGTAATCCCATAATAGAAGAGCTCTGTCTATAGCCTCTCTGCCAGGCTCATAGTAAAGACATAGTATAGAAGGATTTGAATGTTAGCAGTTCCCTTATTTTCCTCCTTTCTGCAGATCTGCTTACTGAGGTTGGAAGTAGAACTAAGCAGTAGTTCCAGGGTTAGAATACCCTTTTGCGTCTGTCTAAACCTACTAACTTGCATGTTTTTGAGGGGCAGGGGGGTTCACCAGCTCTTCCTAAATCTTTTCTCACAGGTAGCAAATTTACTCCTGAAAACGGCCAAAGTAAAATTTCTTCCAGGGCTCGGAAAAATGTGTTTGGAGGAAAAGTGAACTTGGTAAACACTCATCATATTTTCGCTGGGGTAAAACGACACATTCATATTTGCTCATGCTGAAATGCAGGTCACAAATATTTACTAGGAGAGTAATTTCATGGTCTACTTACAGACATGAATGTGAATTCATGACAGACGTAAATCTTAATTAATGCAGGTACATATAGCATTGGTGCCCTTTTGTGACTGTCTTTAACAATTAGGTCCGGCATTAACCAAGACATTTTGTTTTCATTAAAATGCCTTCTCTCTCTGTCCATCTAATGGCTGGCTTCACTGTGTGTGACAGCATTCTGCTTTTTTATAATGAGCATATTGGCACAAAAAGTAGTTGTGTTCAGTGCCAGGAACACATCACTTTGTCTGTAGACCTGCAGGCAAAAGAGGCCTATCAAGAACTCCACAGCTGCTGTTGCTTTACAGCTCACGACACGACGCCCCTGGTGCAGGCACAAAGTAAAACAAGAGGCCCAATGCAAGGACAGAAATGTGGGTGAGCCTGAGGCCTGCGTGAAAGCCCCATGGGGAAAATAAGTGGATTTAATGTAAACCCCGGATTACGTAAAATACGATTGGCTAAGGGGGGTGGGTCAGAGCTGTTCAGGGAGGGCGACGGCGGGTGGGACGGGGTTGGGGCTTAGCAGGTACAGGCACCGGGTGAAACATAAGGTGTACAGGAAAGGCTAAGGGGGTGTGTGCACGAGCTGCATGAGAAGGGAAAGCAGGAGGTGAGGATGAAGAGGGATTCAAACCCATCTCTCAAACTATTCGCAATCTTCACTGGTTGACTATCAAAAATCGAGTAAAATTTAAAGCAATGTGCCTGGTTTTTAAGACCCTCCAGAACTCAGGTCCACAGTTTCTTGGGAATCAGATAACTCCATACCGACCATCAAGACAATTAAGATCAGCCACCTTGCTTCATCTAAATATTCTCTGTACGAGAACAGTCACCTGGGGTGATGGACGGTTTACAGTTGCAGCATCCAGACTCTGGAATTCTCTTCCTTTGTCAATTCGGATGAGTCATACGTTGCTGTCATTCAGGAAGAACTTAAAGACTTGGCTGTTTAACCAATGACTGGGCCGACAACATCAGTAGGGAATCATGAATCGATTTTTAGCGCCAAGACGCCCTCGGGCATATGTTCGCGCTCTATAAATTTTAAAAATAAATAAATAAATCTTGGGGCTATATGAGGCCCAAGGGTGGAGCACAGAATAAAAGGCTGGCATCACAAGGTTCAAGTCCGAGCAGGAGCCAAGAGACAGATTAGGCAGCCTCTTACATGCCAGTGCTGTGAGTGTTCTAGCTGCAGAAGCTAGATGTTCCTCTCGTGCTCAAAGTAATTGAAAGGACCAGGGTAGGGCCTGGAAGCCACACAAGAACGTCGAGGACAAAGGAAGTGCTGTGGATGTTCCATAGGGAGCTGCAACTTTGAGCTCTACTCCATCATGATGTTGTTCTGCTCTGGGGAAATGAAAGTGCAGGCCCCAGCTTTTGCATTCATACTTTCACTGCCAATAAACTGCTCAGAGCTACTTATTAACTGGCTGTGACCAACAGGGTTGAACAGCTGTGCATCGGATTACCGCAAGACTGTCTACTTGTCCTGAACTCCTGCTAGGGGCGCCTTAAATTGCCCCATTAGGCTTACCCTAGTACCAGTTGTTAATTGAAGAAGCCCTCTTTCGGTTGTTTGAGATCATTTTAATTGACTCCCTTAGAAGTGCTCCCTCCTTCTAGAGGTTGAGCGGACCACCTGGGTACAGTAGGTGCTCCGGGTGCGGACTAGATGATGAAGCATGCCACAAGAGAAAACTCTAGTTGGTGAGAGCCCTTTTAAAAAATGTTGAGACTCTCCAGGGTTGAAAAGGCATCCTAGTGGCACCAGTACCCTTTGATTTGCTTATGTCTTTATGTACAGTCAATTGGATTGGAAAGTCTGATTCCTTTTAACAACATTGAAATGAATGTACTATGTTCTGAACTGACCGTTAATAAAATGAATAACAAAAAATAATTATTTCTTTCTGTTGTCTTGCACCTGTGAAAAGAATTAAAAGGATCTTTATGAAGACCAAATGATGTTGTAAATAGAAGCCACATGCAACTGTGGAGTGCAGGGGTATATTTCTTATAAATAGTTCGACACAAAGGCTCTTTACTTTGTTCAATCACATCTTAGGTGGTAGGGTGTGGCATTACCCTGAGTGACACCATTACTGAGTTACTCTTTGTATACTTTGTGTTCTTTTTATACTACATGGCTACTAAATAGCTCAACTTTACAAAGTGCAACACTTTGTTCCACTACCACCGTTTGTTTCTTGTACAGTCACACAATGATATACAATTGAACTGTTACCTTCTTCAGGTTTTCCCCTTTCAGTTTTGTTGTATGTTTTGTCCTCGTAGAATTTTTGAATGGTTAACCCTGAGGGTTGGGCATCCATGCTGTTGGAATGATATGGAGTGTGACGACATTTAGCACAGCCAAAGCCGTAGCTTTATGAGAATCAGACTGCAAGTGATTACTGTAGAGGTGATGACAATGCTAGCAATTTACAATTCTGTTGCTCGGATTTGTATGTGTTTGTTTGTTTTTTGTTATGGTATTGTCTCATAATGTGTAGGTTTTTATATGACTCAAGATTACCAAAACCAAATGTGTTTTCGTCACTAAGATTTAGGTAGTTGGTATCAACTTTTCTTACAGCTTTACAGCGATTGTGATATGTGCAGGACAATTATTTATAGTGTAGAATATATTTAATCTATTCCTCCTAGTTAGTTCATTCCATTACTTCCAAATATAGTCTCTTTTAATTCAAACTGCATGGCTCTGCACCACCATCGGAAATATTTTTCTCTCCACATTCATGATATATATTATTTAGTATGCCTTCTAGTTGATACCTGGCCCATACTTCATTTATATCTTTTCTTACACAAAAATACTATACATTCACAGAAATGCGAAGTAATTTTTTGTTGTGAAATAAATGGTGACATTGACTGAATATTATTTTGTCCAATGCCCAACACAGGAAAGACTGCTGTCTTCCATATAATTATGCGGAGATGTTTCCATGATGTGGAGAAACTGACCTTGATTATTAAAAATCTATCTGTTGCAGATGCCAGAACTGCCAAACCAGAATGCTAATTTCATAAACCATGTGTGGGTTTCTTTATTAAACTGTTAGCCTCTATAAAGCATGATGATGATATCCAAGGACTGAGAACGAGAAAGGGCCTCTGCAGGGGTTAAGGGATGCGCAGAATGAGGGAATACGAGGCGAGAGGGAAAGGAGAGGCGAACAAAGAAAAAGGGGTAAAGGTATACTAGAGCACAAATATTAAGAGAGGCAGAGAAGCGGAGGACATAAAAATAAAGGAGTCAATTGCGCTTGGGCGGGCCACGGCCGTTATGACGAGCCCGTCATGAGCAGAGCTCACTGTGACTCAAGACGAGCTGGGATCGTCATGAGCATGGAAGGGGTTTATAAGCAAGATACAGAAAAGGTTTCATAAAATATATTTTCCTTCTGGGGTGTTAGTTACATCAGTCCCTAACATTTCTGGTTTTTTATTTATTGTTTAATAGGTCTTGCCTTTAGCTGTCTGTTGTCAAAAAGCCTCTTGTGTGCAGTAGCAATATTTACGGTGGGCTTTGGGTGAGCCCATATTTTTTTTTTAATCATTTTTTGCAGTCTCCTTTCCTTTGCTTGCTTCTTATATAATTGTCTTTCTTCCTCTTCTTGTGTTTGCTCCTCTCCTGCATAGCTTCTTTGCCATTGTTTTGACTGGATGACGTACTTGGATAACGTGATCAGCTTTTTTTTTTCTTTTGCTTTCAGCCGTCCATAGCGAGTGTATGTATTGTCTGTCATACTGTCTCTTCCACCTCTCCAGCTCGCCCATTACTCCACAGCCCGCCTGCATTTTTTTTCTTTCCATCCTCCATTGCTCCCCAGTCACTTTTAATTTTTTAGAGAGTGCCTGACCAATCAATTTGATACGGGCAGCTCCTTTCTTCATAATGTGTGCACACTATTTCTTTTTTAATTTAACTGTCCAAAACGGGCATCCTCCTGCTTGAACAGTGAATTAAAAGTAAAAAGTCACATAGTTATGACTCGTACATGTATGTGCATGTGTGGTGACCATACCCACAAATAAATCATCGGTCTGGGTAGCAAAACTAAAACAAAATCCACCCCAGTGTCACAATGCGTGCTGTCTAGCATTTACAACAAACTTTTTTTCATTTTCTCTTTAACAATGCTGAAAGGCATTGGCAGTATTCACTGACGAAAAGGTTGTCTAACACCTTTCAAAGGTGAGACTTATTGGGTTTGCCAGTGCTTGTTAGTACTTTGTTAAAACCCTTTGCTTATTGCATTGGCTGTTGCCTTTCATTTTTCCATGACCCATCACTTACTGCATAATAGCTGTAACATGAACCCTGACACTGTATCCCAGAAGTCCTAAAAGTAGTTTTGCGGTACACGGGTGCCAGGATAGGAATCTGTTATTGCATCCAGTATGTAGATCTTGCATCGGCCAAAATGGTACAGTTGAAGAGAATGTTGATGGTAAATTATCCTTTTCTCAATCGGTTATGTCTGTATAGTTGCTGCCCAATGACGTAACTCCTGTTGCAAGCACTGTCCAGAAACACTTAAAGCAGTGAAAGATTGACATTCTTACGAAGGTCTCAGAAAGAAAAAATACATGATATACAGTCCAAAAAGTTGTCTGATATGCTAATGTTGACTTATTCTTTCCAGAATAATAGTCTTCTCCTATGACTTGACATCTATAATAAACAATCTTCCTGGTATACATCATTATGTATAGTCTGTGTTGAGCAGCAAACCTAGCCAGTGTCTCATCAATACTATAGCCTTATAGCCCGCTGCCTTGGGCTATACTGGTTGCTAAAGGCTCTGAACCAGAGTTTTAGGGGAGAGGGCCTGTAATGAGGAAAATGTCTTTGAACAACCGTTATTAGACCTTCCACCCACGGAGGGTAGGGTGCTTTAAATTTAAAAAAAAAGGAGAACCCAAAGTCAAGCTTTAGAATGTTGGAGGAGAAAGGCATATACCAGCCTTTATAAGCTCTGAGCACTTCATTGTTTTCAATGGAGCTCTCATCGTTCCAGTGTTCTAATATTTCAAAACAAATTTCCCTCAGTAGCTTGTCGGTCTTATCCGAGGTGGGGATGCAGTTACTAGGTAGCACTAATGTGTGCTTTACCGCCCCAGTAGAGGGCAAATTTGTGAAATTAAAGGGCACACACGGTATCACGTTATTTCGCCAGGTCTAGTTTTAAGGGCGTTTCAGCACCAACACAGGAAGAGCTGGCATGCCCCAGAAACAGTCTAAAGAGCGTCCCATAACCGGTAACTAAAGCCTGGATTCTTTCTCTTTGCTCAAGGTGAAGTAGGGACCTTTGAGCCATTTAGATGTAATTTCCGGGCTCCAACTTCACCGTTAGGCTGGGTAGTGTGGCCCAGTGAAGGAATGCTTCCAATGCCGGGATTTACCAGTTTTTGATCCCGTGGTCAGAGCTTCGAATCCGGGCGGTTGAACTGGGTACAAGTTCAAAAACGTTTGTTTTTTTTTTTTTTTTTTTTTTTTTTTTTTGCAGATTTATATAGCGCGAATTCGACCCGAAGGTATTGGAGCGCTTTAGATGAGCACCAGTTACTTTACACAAGGACACATTCATTTTTTTGGTAGCCATGGGGAGATTAAGTGATTTGCCCAGAATCACAGGATGTGGAGTCGACCCGGAGGCTTGAACCTTGGTTTCCCAGCTCCAATGTCGGCAGTCTAGCCGCGACGCCACATCCTCTCCTCAGTTGAGTAATAAACATCCTTTTTGTGTCAAAAATATTGCCAAGGATAGGTCGGGCGAGCACTTTACAGATACACGTCTTATAGTATGTACTTCGAACCTCACAGAGGCTTGTAAAGTGCTACTTTAAAAGTTACATTTATAAAGTGCACACTGCCTGTTTGGGGAGAAGTGGGTGTTGTACTCCTGGCCCTCACCGTTTCACAATTACACCCAGTCTCCGTGAAGATGTTGCATTCATTCCTCCTGCGAGTGGACTCCCTCTCCTTAGGGAATCTGTGAATACCAAGTCACCCGCTTGTGCAAAAAAAAAAAATAGGGTATTTATGGCCAGATAAAAACTCGGAATGTTCTAAATTGTATTTCATCAGGTTGTCTGGAAAGTATGAGGAGAGCACTGTCGGAGCTGCCGATTTCATAGCCGATGAACCTGGTTCGCGTCTCCACGTTGGCGCAACATCCTGTGATTCCGTGCCAAAAAAAGGGACATTGTAATGTAACTGGTGCTCGTATAAAGCGCTCCTATGTCTGAGTGTCGAGTTCGCGCTATATGAAACTGTAAAAATGGTGATGTGTCTAATATTTCCCCTGGATGTCCGCTTCGCCTGTGAAGCTTTGTGGAAAGACCGGAACTCGAGTTGTCATTCGTCAGTGTGTGTCGCAGCCTCCTCTTTTCCAGGTTTCTTGCAGCTCTGTGGCCAGACCCACAGTTGGCATCTTGTTCACATCTGTTCTTTTGTCACCAGTCTCAGATAAACAACAGCAGGCGGGGTTAAAGGGTGACTTCCTGTACTCCAGAGCAAAACTATCATTAGCAGCTGCTTCCCAGCTACCTGCCAGAGTGATTTATGGTTTCTGGAGTAGGAGGAAGGGACGCAGGGAATCCTTGGAACCCGAATACTTCTCTGCTACAGCTGCGTTTAACGAGGAATCGCATGGGGCCGACGGTACTTCGTGCGCGCGTGCATTAAAGTCACAAACTCTATTCATTGTGCGACTTTGCTTGATTGGAACAGATGTTTAAGAAAGAAATACGTGTTAATTTGTTTTAGGTGCGACACTATTGCATTGCTGACCACAAATATATCTCTATTCATTTCACTTGATTTGCTTGTGCAATATTGTGTGCGCCTATATGTTTTATCATTATGGCAGGGCCGAAGAGTTCTGCATATTTTCACCATTATCAGGGTTAGTAGGATTAAGCGGCTACAGAGAACCAAATTATGTGGCAGATTTTCTATTTTGTGTTAAGTAAAAGCAAATCATGCATCTGAGATTACGCTGACATTCAAAGTGGAGCCATGTTACTCCAGTACTTATTTAACTATATTGATTTAGACTGTAGGCTCGTATTAACTTAAAGGCGCAGACAGTTTACATTTTATGGCCAGGTCCTGAAATACCAGTAAAAGATTGCTCAACTCCTATTAACTGCTCAGTTATGGGCAAACATGTTTGCCCTCTAGCGAGCCACTAAAGTTGGCACATAATGTACTTTGCCCTCTTTTTACGTGTGTAAGGTGCTGGGATATGCTGCTTTCTGCTGAAAGATGCACCAGCAATACATTACTACTGTAGGAAATCTTAGAAAACAGGTCAGTTATAACTGATCAAGTCCTTTGTCCAGTTTGGATTCTCAAAGGTTGGTTGGTTGGTTACTGTGTATATGGAATATGGTATGCAATTTTTTATTCAGAATAAATCTAGGCATTTGACTAATCAAACCACAGCCCTTGCCATGTCCTTTAGTTGTCACTTGTAGGCACAGCCTACAAGTGGGTGCCAGGGACGGACCAAATTATGCATCAAGAACATGCACATGATGATGCAGTGTAATTAGTCTAATTTTGTGATGGCTTACTTAATTCAGTCATTTTTGCACGTGGTAACACTGTTTGAGAAAAACAGTGCGTTATTAGTATCAGTTTCACACCAAAATACAGCAATGTTGACAAAGTTGATTAGTAAACATTTGAAAAGGCCCTTCCTCTGCACACAAACACGTCACTGTAGTTAAGTAACTTTTTATCGGTTTGATCTAAAAACATTTTTGTCTGTTAAAATGTGCATATCATGTAGCGATGTATTATGTGGCAAATATGGTAAATCCATACTTCTGTGGAAAATGCCCCAGCTACAGAGTCACATGGTTCCATTGGCTTGGTCAACGGTTTTAAATGTACCGTTGTGGAATAGGTTGTCATTGATTTCTATAGGTTGGATTTCAAGTATTGCTGTACAGGTTCATTTAGTTCGTGAAGCTGCGCAGCACATTCAACAAGCATTTGCACTACAATAGGTCTCACATTTGCAAGAGTTTAAGCTTTTGGCATTGGAAATGACAATACCTTTTATTTATCGGTTTTGATAATTAACACACAAATAAAAGGAATTGTCATTTACGATGCCAGTAGCTGAACCTCTTCTAAATGCAAGACCTATTTAACTTCAGCAAAGAGGCCGCCATTGTCCCGGGCTGCTTGTAATATGAAAGCGCGCATGGCACGCTGAATGTTGCAGGAGAGCACGTCGTGCCTGCAGTAGAAGAAACCCATTAAAGAAAATAGTTCTTAAGGTCTTACAGACTAAATAAGACATACAGTATTACAGAAGTAAAAGAGCCAGGCTTCAAGGAAGGGAACAAATGAAGACAAGGCGGTACGATGGAGGAGCTAACAAGCCTATTAACAAATTTTTATTTTCTGCCCATGGTAGAGTCCATCAAGGTTGTAGCGATACAGTACAGAAAGGATATATGTATGTTTGTTTGTCTGGACCTAAACAAGGACGTTGCCTTTTGCAGCGCTCATAGGAGCTTTTTGAGGTCTGTGAGCCAGGCTCAGCACAAAATGCCAGAGGGTTGCTGCACCACAACCGTACTACCCTGCTGGCTCGACTTGACCTTGTGAAAGTGTTGATTTAACTCCATTGCTAAATTTTGTGACAGTTGGGCTCAACAACAAAACATCTTTTTGCTTTTTTTTAAATTTATTTAATTTATTTATTTGTAAAGTTTTATATAGTGCTAGCGCAACACGTGGGTATCACAGCGCTTTACATACACAAAGAAAAAAAGAAATTGCCTTACATCGCAGGACACAAAGATGCACAAAGACATAAGCAAAAAAATTATGCATATGCATACAGTGAAGATGATAAAAAAACGCAGGTGGTTGAAGCAGTCCGATAACCACCCATCCTTGAAGGTCAAGTAAAAAGGGAGTCCACAAGGCTACTGAAGGCTAGATTACTTAGCTTGGTCAGTAAAGTATTTGTTGAGGAGAAGGAGTTTCAGGTCCCTTTTGAAGCAGGAGAAGGAGGGGTTGCATCTGAGGTATATAGGGAGTGCATTCCACATCCTGAGTACGTTACCAGAAAAGGTTCGGCACTGGGTTGTTTTCCTTTTCAAATTCGGAGGGATGCGAAGAAGTGAGTTGTTGCTTGTCAGAGTTCTGGATTTTCCTGCTTTTACCAGTTTGCTGTTTAGGTAGTTTGGGGAATATTTGTGAAGGGCCTTGTGTGTGATGCAGACCAGTTTGTAAATACATCTCCCTTCCATGGGAAGCCAGTTGAGGGCTTTGAGGGTTGCTGTGATGTGTTCACACTTTTTACACTAGTAATGAGTCGAGCTGCCATGTTAAGGACTGACCTTAGTGGGGCTAGGTGAACTTTTGGTGGCCCTGTTAGGATGGCATTCCCATAATCCAGTTTAGAAAGGACTAGGGATTGTACTATTGTCTTGAGATCATCCTGGGGAATGAAAGGTTTATTTTTCTTGAGGTGTTTTAGAGAGTAAAGTGCACCTTTTGCAGAATTATTTGTGGTCTTTCATTGACAAGTTCTTATCTAGGGTAATGTCTAGTAATTTAACCGAGCCGGATAGGATGAGGGGGCAGTTTAGAGCATAGAGATTCTTGAGCCAGCCTTGACTTGGTCGGTGATTACTTTTCAGAGAGAACAGTATTAATTCTGTTTTGTCCAGGTTCATCTTTAATTGGTTTGCGTTAAACCAAGATTGGATCTTGGTTAGTGTGACATTAAGGTGTCTGACGTCACTGGGTGATTTGATTTTGCAATAGATTTGTGTCATCTGCATAGAGGCGGTATTGAACCCCTGCTTGTTTCAGAATAGTTGTAAGGGGTACCATGAAGAGATTGAAAAGGAATGGTGAGAGAATCTATCCTTGCGGGACCCCAAGAATGACTCGTGTTGGTATAGAGAGGCCGGAGTTGATTTTAATTTGTTGCGAACAGTGCTGAAGAAAGGAAGTGAACCATTTTAGTACTGTGCCATTAATGCCAGAGCGCCTCTTCAAAAGTCTCAAGTAAAGCTGGATGATTTGTTGTGTCAAATGCCGCTGATAAGTCAATAAGGATGAGGAGACCGGTTTCATCTTCATCTAAGGCTCTGTGGATATCGTCTGAAATATTGAGCATTGCTGTTTCGGTGCTATAACCTTTCCTGAATCCCGATTGAAAGGTGTAGAGGAGGTTGAAGTCATCAATATGTTTAAGTTGTTGGAGAATGCACTTCTCCAATGTTTTAGCAACTTTTTAGGTTTTGCCTCGCCAAAAAGATGCGCTCTGCGCATCTTTTTCGCGCAGGCGAAAACCTGATGAGAACTGTAATGTGGCTTTGGGTCGGCCCTCGTCATTCATTGGCTGGCTCCATAAATGGAGCCTAGCCATTGGACGAGGGGCCTGTCCGTCAATGCCGGACCAGACACGGGGGCGTTCCCGACATTCTTTGGCTTTTGCCGACGTCACGCGACGTCAGGCGAAAGCCGGGAACGCCCCCGAATCTGTTCCGGCATTGCCGGCACTTCTGCGTCTCTCCTCCCCCGTTTCCCGCCCCGTGACTGGCCGGCCGGCCAATCCTAGCGCGGCCGGCCGGAAGTGCCCGCCCCCGGCAGCCCGGGGGAAGAAGGAAGACGGCAAAAAGTATGGCGGCGCCCGCGGGGCTCCCGTGGCCTGGAGGGAACCCCGGGAGATGCGGAGGACGTTGCCGGTCTCCCATGCCGAAGAGGGAGACCGGAGAAGTGCCGCCGTCGCAAGGTGCAGGTGAGTGCCTCTGTCCCGTGCATCCCCGTGCGCCTCCTCCTTCCCTCGTGACACTACACTGGCCAAACGACAGGCTATGTGAATGTTGTTAACATGTATTAACAGCAACCAGAGAAGCTGCGCATTCCGTTATATCAAAAACATTTCAGTAGTAAAGCAAAATCTAGCCACTCTCCAAGAAAGAAATGTATTAACTGCATTTTTAAATCACAAGACACAGAAACGTCGAATAGCACTAGGTACATTAAGTGTGTGCCAAGGCTAGTGGAGAAAGCAATGCAGTGTTGGTGCAGACATACGCCACAGCAGGTAATGGTGCCCAGGGTTCTTGGCAATGTTGCTTGCAATCCCGCCCACACGTAGCGCACTGGATATTCTCCAGTTGCGGGTGGTTAACTGGGGACAGCGCCGGGACTTAACGTTTCATGAACCAAGCAGAGCTGAGGCACGTGTCGCGAACACCAAACAATCAGACACCACACTGCAACGCACACAGGCTTTCCTTAACATGGAGAACAACGTGGGATATAGGCACGAGCACCGAGCATCCTTCTAGTGTGGCACTGAGAGGGTTAAAGACACCATGCCAGCTGAGCTTCCCTCACACACTGGAATCTTAGCCATCGCCGGTGCACAGCAGGGAAGGCACAGGCGCACAGCATGCGCGCGCGCACAAGCACGCATGCATAGTTGTAAACAGATGGCACTGTAACATTACCTCATTCTCTGTAAAATCTCACCCGTCAGTGTGGCACGGCAGTCAAGTCAGCAGACCTAGCAATTGCACCCTTATCATACGGCACAGGACTGAAGGCATTGTGAGGTAACCACAAACGGATGTGTATAGAAGCCACAGACAACACACACGCGTGTACACAGGCAATGTACACTCAGCAGGCACGTGAGTTAACCACATACACACTTCCCGTGCACACAGGTGTACACAGAAGGCACAGAGGAGTGCCTACAGAAACAAACACACACACACACACACACGTGAATAGAGACAGCCCTAGGGTACGGCCGTTAATGCCTCTCCTCTCCCTAGAAACATACACAGGTGTACAGAGAATAGAGTGTGAGGGAACCACGCGCCCTTTAAAATGTCCCACAGTCAGCACCATATATGTAAGAGGCTGAGGTTCCGTGACGGTTCCGTGACGACTTGAACCCGTGTTTTTAAGTTTGTCGGAAATACATAAAAATGGTATCAGTGAACCGCAAATGATCCATTTAGTATATCCTAGTGTTTTCGCTACGCTACGAGCAAGAGCACTCCTTCCACTGACACATTTCTGATATACACACGGCATCCATCTTAGATCATGGCCACCATTTTGTGGTTCCTTGCCCTCACATATGCAATAGCCTCTGATCATTTCATTCACTTCACTTTGATTAAGGACACGTAGCCTTAGCCGGAGATTCACCTCTTACATGACACGTGCACCTTAAACCAGATCACGCTGAAGCTGCATGACTCGACAAAGGCTGCCTCCTCTGCCCGAGGCCAGCCCACCTGAACTGGTTTTCCTGTCCATTGTACCTGATCATGATTAGGCGGCCGAAGCCGGTAGCCTTGCCCATTTACAACCCACAAACATCTCTTATCCCGCTTTTCTATCTTCTGCACCTGGCTCTGCTCCTTTCCTTCTGGGCCTTTATTAGGGGGAGGTAACGAACTTTACGATGAGGCGGTCCGGGTCTTGAATACAATATTGACAAGGGATTGTGATGGACTGGTGGGAACCCCTCTTCGTGATGTTTGGTATCAGATATTATCGACAGTTCCTGTGTAACGCCAAATATTTATTGTTTAGAGACACAAAGGTTTGGGAATGTACCGACATGTGAAATATTTGCCTAGAGCACAATTTTTAGTATATAAGGAGCAACCCACTTTGTACAAATCGAACAGTCTCCTAGATTCTGCCCGTGTGTAGATTCTGTGACTTCTGTGTCCCTGCAGTAATAAACCTTTGGTCTTTGACGCCACCATCGAGAAGCCCGTGTTTCTGTTCATTTGTGCACCAAGGCAGGTGGGACTCCGGGGTCTTTGGGTGTTGTACCCTGACACCTCTGGACGGAACCAAAAAGTCCAGAACTCCAATTGGCGCCCAACGTGGGGCGACGTCATTCGGTACCGGTCCAAAAGCCTGAAGAGTTCGAGAAGCTTCGTGTGAAGATTCCTGAGGGAGGCGCCCCACTTCATCGATCCCGGCATATCGCAAAAGTGGCCCTGAAGTTCT
Source organism: Lissotriton vulgaris (assembly GCF_964263255.1). Taxonomy (NCBI): domain Eukaryota; kingdom Metazoa; phylum Chordata; class Amphibia; order Caudata; family Salamandridae; genus Lissotriton; species Lissotriton vulgaris. The sequence goes on from NC_141694.1 coordinate 1,467,946,173, forward strand.
CTTCCACGAGGGTTCCCGTTCAGGACGGCTGCAGTGGGCCGTTGCCTTGACCGTCGCCCTGTCTTGGACCCGAAGTGGTGCAGTCCTTAGTACGGCGAAACGTGACGGGTTTCTCCTTGGTGACGTCTTCAGTGCCTCAGTTAAGTATTTAGTGATAGCTAGCTGGTTACTTTTGTGAGGATTGTTAAAAATCCTTGATCGGTTCTTGGTTTGGTTTGGTTTTGTAAGATTATCACTAGTTGTTCTGGTTACGATAATCTATTTGGTTCAGTTTTGGGTATCGATACATCAGTTCGTTTTGGTAGGCCTAAGTTCTTGGTTCAAGTGCACAATTTGTTTCGTGTTTTGTTTGTTTTGTGTTCCGGACTGAAAATGGTAAGTCGGAAAATGTTGTCTTGTTTTAGTTGCAACAGTGACTCACAATTAGAGGATTCCTGTCTGGTTCCTCCGATTGGGACTCCCCTATATGACCTATATTGTAAGTATGGTGTGGGTCCTATAACTTATAATGAGATATGGGTCCGTTATTGTAAGAAGGATGGTGTCCTTAGTTGGCCACTGCATGGTAGTTTTGAACAAGAGATTCTCGACAATTTAGAAGCGAAATTGTTTAGGAAGAAAGCCCGGCCGGCAATGTTTGACTCTTTTCGTTATTGGCGGAAAGAATCCAAACAGAGAGAAATGAAAAGGTTGAAAAAAGAGCAAAAAGATCTAGAAGAGTTAACTCTAGAGCAAGCGACTAAGCAGTTGCAGGCTGACGAGTGTGAAAAAGCCATAGATGTAGCCATTAGAGAGCGTAACTTAGCGATTGACAAGTGCTATCCTGCCTTGCCATCGAAAATGGCTAAGATACTGGAGGATTCTGAAAACGATCCTCTGCTATCTTATCTGTTACGGTCGCCTCCACCGTATGCACAAGGTGCTACGGCTCCGCTAATCCCGAATGTTCAATTGCCGGTTGCTGGACAACCTGGTGTTCTTGTTCCTCAGAATCAAGTTCCTATACCTCCTGTGGTGAATGTAAATGTTCCTACAGCTCCTCCTCTTCCTGCACTGCCCGCTCCTATACCTACCACTGTACCTATTGGTCCTCAAACTATTTTCCTCGATACTCCTACTGTTTCGTCATCTATTCCTACCTCTACTGCGTTCTCTATGTCTGCGAGTGTACTAACTCCACTTTCTGTTCGTCGAAGAATTACTGATTCTGTTACTAATATGCTGTCGCCTATATATAAAACCTTGATTAAGACTCCTACTCCTGACTCTGTTCAGAGACGGAGTCAGCTTCCAAGTACTGAGGAACGGGGAGTTTTAGACTCCACAGCTCTCAGATGGATTACAAAAGTTAGAAGATATAGTACGAAAGATGTGTTAGAGACATTTATGCAATGGGGAGAGCCAACACAGCGATACGTCTTCGACGAGATGTGCTCGTTGTTGCGTGAGGAAATAGAAGAAGACGATGTCGAATCAGATTTGGAAGATTTAATTAAGATTCAGAAAGAGTTTGCTGCTGGAATGATAGTGGGCGATAATATAAAGGAAGCGATGGAACTCATTTTGAGTTTTAGGAATGATCCATCTCTTCGTTCGCCGAGAGATTTAGAGAAAGGTAGAATGAAGCTAAGTCGCCAATATCCTATGAGGGAAGTTCCTCCAATTTGGCGCGAAGCAGTACAACGTGATGATAATGCGGGTATTGCAGCTGCTCCAGCACAGTTCCAAAGAGTATGGATACATATTCCGTGGAAGCGAGCAGAAGTGTTAGCAGTGAAACAGGCCTTGCCAGATCCACGTAAGAATCCAGCCGGATATTACAAGGAATTGACACAGACAGTTGAGGCTTGTATAATGAACTTAGCCGACATTGATATGTTGTTTGGTAATGTAGTTCCACAACCAGTGTGGGCTAAAATTCGTAGAGAGGATCATCAGGCTGCTTTAGGTGGTGATTGGGCAGCTATCACTGCAGCAGATGCACAACAAATAGGTGGTGCGAAACCCGAACCCCTAATTGCTAATCTGCCTGGTAGAATAATAGATTTAATGAAGACTCTGATGCCAGCATTGCGTGTTAATTGGGATAAATTATCCGCATGCAAGCAGAAGAAAGACGAAAGTGTCTCCGACTTCTTCACAAGGTTCGAAGAGACTTTTGTAGATCATAGTGGTCAGGATATGAGCACTGAAGGAGGACAGAGATTGTTTGTCGATAAATTTGTGCATAATTTGTTACCCGAATTATGCAATAAATTGAAAGACTCAGAAAGTGCGTGGGCTGTATCTACGACAGCGCAAATACTTGCGACTGCACAGTACTATGAAAATAGGGATAAAGAGGAAAAGGAGAAATCAGAGAAGAAAACGAAAGATTTAAAGACTAAAGTTCTTTTACAGCAGGCGTATCCGCCTCGCACGAATCAGACTAATATGCAACAGAATTCGTATCAAAAGACAGATTATAATTCGACCAGGCCTCAATACCAGTGGAATCAGTGTGCGTACTGTAAGAAAGAGGGTCACTATAAAAATGATTGTCAGATTTTAGCGCAAAATAATGCGGCAGCAGCTCAGAGAGGTCGTGGTGGTTTTGCACAGAATTCTAAAGGTCGAGGACGAGGTGCTATGCCTCCACAAACTAATGATCGTCCTTCTAATCACTTTGATCAGCGAAATGTACAGTCAGCTCAACAGAATAGATCTCAGCAATATCTTGTTGAGGATTATTGTGAAGTTGAAGAGGGATTTCAACAAAATGGGTACTAGGACAGCCATAGACAGAGAGAGGGAGTAGTATCAGTTCCAGTGGATCAGAGTGGGTCTTATGTCGCAGTAGCAACAACAGGTGTAGTCGAACCGTTTCTGTTGGATACTGGTGCCGCAAAAAGTTCTATCATGCATGCGAAACTCCCTGGCGCACCTTTGTCTGGCTCAACAAATGTTTCCGTAGGTTTTTCAGGCGCCCCTGTGTACAACCCGATATCTGGTCCTTTGTCTATTTCTGTTGGACCGTGTCAATTGAAAGCACCCCTGATTTTGACGACAGGTTGTAATGAAAATCTGCTTGGTTTAGATTTGTTAAAACGACTATATGCGACATTGTACTGTTCTCCGGAAGGAGTACAGCTTACTTTGGGTAAAAGACTCACCTCTCCGATGTACTTGTCAATGGACAAACTCCCGCCGGAGCTACGTTCACTCCCTGATTCTCTTTGGGCGACTGGTCCCAATGATGTAGGTCTACTAGAGATTCCACCGTATGTAGTAACTTTGAAAGCGAATGTGAAATTTCCAAGAATTCCTCAATATAAAATATCGAATGAAGGTGAGCGTGCACTCTTATTGATTGTGCAAGATTTGATTAAAAAAGATGTGGTTGAAGAAACGCGAGGAAATGTCTGTAACAGTCCTGTCTTACCGATTCTGAAGCGAACTGACCCTACAAAGCCTCCAGTTTATAGGTTTGTCATAGACCTTAGAGAAGTTAATAAGATTGTAATTCCGCAGTTTCCTGTAGTGCCAGACATTACTGCTTTGTTAACATTGATTCCTGCTACAGCTACATGGTTCTCAGTCATCGACTTGAAGAATGCCTTTTTCAGCATTCCGATAGCCGAGGAAAGCAGAGATATTTTTGGCTTCTGTTTAGGAGGTCGCAGTTTCAGATTTAAACGCGCTCCACAAGGCTACTGTGAAAGTCCATCTATTTACAGTCAAGCTTTAAAAAGCCAGTTAGATTCTTTTGTCCTTCCTCCAGGTTCTGCCCTAGTACAATACGTAGATGATCTTTTGGTGGCTGCCGATGACAAGGAAACTTGCAAAGCAGCTACAATTTCACTATTGCATCATTTGTCTAATTTGAATCATAAGGTGTCACCTTCCAAAATGCAATACTGCTGCCAAGAAGTAACCTACCTAGGTCACCTCTTGTCAAAGGAGGGAAGGAAGTTGACCCCAGAAAGAATAAAAGCAATTACGCAGATGAGTGTTCCACGCACACAGAGGGAAGTACGTGCCTTTCTAGGTATTACCTCTTACTGTAGGCAATGGATCCCAAATTTTTCACTTTTAGCAAAGCCGTTGGTAGCTTTGACTGGGAAAAATGTTCCGAGTCCGGTGCCATGGTCTGATGAATGTCAAGAGAGTTTTGCTGAATTACGAAAAGCTTTGTGTTCAGCTCCTGTATTGGGCACACCTGATTACAGTAAGCCATTCACGCTCTACGTTCACGAAAGAGAAGGTTGCGCGTTGAGTGTCTTGACACAGAAGTTTGGTGATAAACAACGCCCTTGTGCGTATTTTTCATCAACATTAGATCCGGTAGCTAGAGCATTGCCTAGTTGTTTGAGGGCTACAGCGGCAGCTGCAGCTTCCATTCGACAATCTGCTGGTTTGGTGATGAACAATATGCTAGTGGTCATGGTTCCTCATGCAGTGGACACACTCATGAACCGAACGAAGACACAACACCTTACTAGTGCGAGATTATCTGGTTACGAGCTGACGTTATTAGCGAGTCATATTCAGATCAAAAGATGCAATGTATTGAACCCAGCAACATTGTTGCCGACTGATCAAGAGTCGAGTGATTCTGAGCCACATGACTGTTATTTCAAAACGGAGGAAGAGACAAAAGGTCGTATCGACTTGAGAGATACTCCTCTATCCGACCCAGATGGTACGCTGTATGTGGACGGGTCATGTTTTAAATTGGAGAATGGTGATGTGACTGCTGCCTACGCGGTAACGACTTTGAAGACGATTGTGGAGACTGCAAGAGTGAGTCAGAATTCTGCCCAAGCTGCAGAGTTAATAGCTCTTACGAGAGCGTGTGTTTTAGCTGAGGGAAAGAGAGTGAATGTGTTTACAGATAGTCAGTACGCATTTGGCGTGGCCCATAGTTTTGGCCGGTTGTGGAGAGAAAGGGGTTTCATTACGTCCCATGGGACTAAGATTCAACATGGTCAGCTAGTTAACGACTTGTTAGAATCTCTAACCTTGCCGACTGAAGTTGCGATTGTGAAGTGCAGTGCTCATAAAGCAATCACGGATGATGTTGGTCGGGGAAATGCCTTCGCTGATGAAACCGCTAAACAGACAGCTAGAGACATGATGAGTAGAATGTATGTTGCTACGTCTGCAAGATGGATTGCTGAGTCTGGAATGTGTGAGGACACAATGGAAAGTGTGAAAGAGATTCAGAAAGAAGCGACTGAGGAAGAGAAACGCGTATGGAGAGAAAGTACGGGCAAATTGGACTCGAATGGATGTTGGATCGATTTGACAGAACAGCAGCGTTGGATGTTGCCTGATGCGTATGTGCTTGCAGTAGTGACGATGGCGCATGGAGTGGCGCACATAAGTTCTAAAGGGATATGTAAGATGTTAGCTCCGGTTTGGAAGAATGAGGGAATCAGTAAGTGTGCAGAGAGAGTGGTGAAAAATTGTATGGTGTGCTTGATGCATAATCCTGGCAAGGGAACTCCAACTCCAGCTGGTCATTTTGCTCCTCCTTCCTGTCCCTTTGAAGTAATACAGTTAGACTTCATTCACATGGAACGCTGCAACAATTTAAAATACGTCCTGGTGGTGGTTTGTGCTTTTTCCAGGTGGATAGAAGCATACCCACTAAAGGACAACACTGCTTTATCAACTGCCAAAATTCTTCTCAAAGAATTTTTCCCTAGGTTTGGAATGCCACGGATTGTATGGTCAGATAACGGAAGTGAGTTTATAGGGAAAGTTATGCAGAGTGTGTGTGCTGGTCTAGGATTGAAACAAAAATTTCATAGTGCGAACCATCCCCAGTCTGCTGGTTTAGTCGAGGGTTACAATGGCACCCTCAAGCTTAAAATAGCCAAAATTCAAGCATCCACAGGTTTGGCTTGGCCAGACGCACTTCCTTTGGCCTTGTTATCAACGAGAGCAACAGTGCATTCTAGAATAGGGCTTTCTCCATATGAGATTGTATTTGGCCGCCCGGCAAATGTCTGGGGTGTGCCAAGGCCTAAACAATTCTGCTCCATTGAATATCCTATGTTGATAGACTATCTTTACGACTTGACTGCTAAATTAAGTCTTATTCATCAACAGGTCTTTGATGCTTTGCCAAAACCTCCGGAGAGTCCAGGGCATCAGCTGAAACCCGGCGACCACGTGGTGGTCAGAAATTTTGCGAGGACAAAGAATCTTCAGCCTCGCTACATCGGCCCCTTCCAAATCCTGCTGGCGACGAGGACAGCTGTACGTGTTGCTGGTCGCAAGCACTGGATCCACGCTTCTCACGTAAAGCGTGTTCCACTGCCGCTGCCCTACGACGACTGGGTGAAGAAGGGAATTGGTGCCTCCGAAGCTGAAACAACTCCGAAATTTGTCCCTTTCAGCGATGCCGATTTGATTTCTGACACTTTGAAACGTGACTCTCCTCTTGAAAAGACTGCTTTGAACATTGAAAATTTGTCTCCAGCATCAGAAGAAACTTTGCCATCTGCGAACGTAAACTCTGCAACAGCTGCTAGTGATACACTATTTTCCGATCAGACAGTACCAGCGAAGCAGAAATACAACCTTAGAAGCCATAAAAAGGACTAATAAAGCAGGCAACTGCATATTGTGATTTTGATATTTATATACATTGGACTTTTTTGCTTTTCAGCCAGGAAGTTTGCTATTGTTTATTGTTTTTAATAAATTGCCTTGCCGTCTGGGTAGCCGTAGGGTCGTGGCTGTGTGCCTAGTTTGAATTTGCAGGGGTCTGACACAAGGTCGATCTTTCTGTTGGTTCTGGGAACTCCCAGGGCTGACAGAGGCATTTTCATCTACGTACACATCATCAGTGGTCGCGAGCGGATTGTAGAAGATGGAACTTCCTGCGCTGCAACGAGAAAATGTGATTTACGTTCGCAGAAACAGACTAAATAGAATTCTTCATAGCAAATGTTTCTTGATGCAATGTGCCATTACATTTTTGATTGTTTTAGCAACACTGGTGGGTGGAATTGTCATTAGCATAAATTTGATTTTTGTGCCAGTATCTACAGTACCTCCCCTTGATCCTGCTATTTCTACTGTTTCTTCTATACACTCTTTTCACTCGTTTCCGGAACATGAGCAAGCTCGACGCTCAGAATTCATTAATAATACTTTTGTACAGCTCTTGCACCAACACCAACTGGTAGTTAACACGACAGACTGTTGGGTGTGTGGCTTGATACCTCACACTATGGATAAAGGTATTCCCTATCTGGTTTTGCCTTTCAGCTACAATGGATCATTTCAGGCCCTTCAAACCATCTTTGCTTATGCTCTTGAGACCTATCCTCCACGTCCACCACGTTCCACTAAATATAACTCTGCCAACAAAGCTTTAGTCCAGGGAATTATTGACATGGTCAAAGACGTCAATAATACTCCATCTTACCCTAGAGACGAATTGCGAGTATATTTAAGTTGGAATACTTCAGAGTATCGCCTTAGTTTAGGAGAAAGCAAGCGTAAAAGCTCAACTCCAATCTGGGTCGTACCTCACCGAGGTCAGGTCTGTTTGCAAGGTAATGGGAGAAATCCGAGAGCTCAGCTAGGGAGGAGTGAGTGCGTAGAGACTTATGTGTTTCCGGCTAACTCTTCCCCTGCCTTTCTTACTGCTAGGGGTACCTATTTCATTTGTCGAGACAGAGCTTATACATGGTTGCCTGCCGACTTCTCAGGATCATGTTATATTGCTCGATTATTGCCTCCGACATACACTGCTTCACCTGATTACCACAGAACAAGAGTAGCGAGAGGTGTCTTCAGCAAGGAAGATACCGCTGGTCAGGAAGCTGGAGACTTCTTCAAAGGCTTCCTTCCGTTCTGGGGGCCTATGGCCAATAGTAGAAACATACGTCAGCTAACACGGGTAGTTGAATCTACTATTACCGAAACTGCTGGTGCCCTTAGCAATCTGACAGCTGAGCTTCAGGCGGATAGGCTCATGACATTGCAGAACCGTATGGTTCTAGATGTTATACTTGCAGATCGAGGTGGGGTATGCAGAATGATCCAATCGAGCTGCTGTGTCTTTATTCCTAATAATGCTCCAACAGTTTACGAGGCGATCTCTAAGTTGCACAAGATTTCGGACTCCATACATGTAGATGAGGGAAACTGGTCCTTTATGGAGTGGGTTTGGACTCTGATCTCAGCGTGGGGATGGAAGGTTCTAATGGTCATTGGTGTCATCTTGATATTACTATTCTCATGTTGTCTGATTATCCAGTGTGGTCCTGCTCTGTGTAGTCTTTGTGCTACAACCTGTTTTAGGAAACCACCTGCGTTTGGAGAAAAGACACGAGAAAGGATGATGATACAACAGCATGTCACTGACCTGATGAGCATAGAACTAGATTCAGACATAGATTGAGTAATTGCCTATGTAAGGGCAAAAGGAGGGTCTGAGGTTCCGTGACGGTTCCGTGACGACTTGAACCCGTGTTTTTAAGTTTGTCGGAAATACATAAAAATGGTATCAGTGAACCGCAAATGATCCATTTAGTATATCCTAGTGTTTTCGCTACGCTACGAGCAAGAGCACTCCTTCCACTGACACATTTCTGATATACACACGGCATCCATCTTAGATCATGGCCACCATTTTGTGGTTCCTTGCCCTCACATATGCAATAGCCTCTGATCATTTCATTCACTTCACTTTGATTAAGGACACGTAGCCTTAGCCGGAGATTCACCTCTTACATGACACGTGCACCTTAAACCAGATCACGCTGAAGCTGCATGACTCGACAAAGGCTGCCTCCTCTGCCCGAGGCCAGCCCACCTGAACTGGTTTTCCTGTCCATTGTACCTGATCATGATTAGGCGGCCGAAGCCGGTAGCCTTGCCCATTTACAACCCACAAACATCTCTTATCCCGCTTTTCTATCTTCTGCACCTGGCTCTGCTCCTTTCCTTCTGGGCCTTTATTAGGGGGAGGTAACGAACTTTACGATGAGGCGGTCCGGGTCTTGAATACAATATTGACAAGGGATTGTGATGGACTGGTGGGAACCCCTCTTCGTGATGTTTGGTATCAGATATTATCGACAGTTCCTGTGTAACGCCAAATATTTATTGTTTAGAGACACAAAGGTTTGGGAATGTACCGACATGTGAAATATTTGCCTAGAGCACAATTTTTAGTATATAAGGAGCAACCCACTTTGTACAAATCGAACAGTCTCCTAGATTCTGCCCGTGTGTAGATTCTGTGACTTCTGTGTCCCTGCAGTAATAAACCTTTGGTCTTTGACGCCACCATCGAGAAGCCCGTGTTTCTGTTCATTTGTGCACCAAGGCAGGTGGGACTCCGGGGTCTTTGGGTGTTGTACCCTGACACCTCTGGACGGAACCAAAAAGTCCAGAACTCCAAGGCTCAGTACGCATAAGAGGGTCGGCCAGGGGGTTTGGGGGGACAGAGGGGTGAACACATGTAGACAGGCAACCCAGCTTACTGGGGATGGACACATCACACGGCCAAGCGACCAGCCACCACCGAAAGGCACACCGCAATTTCTTCCTTCAGCCATAAGTCCCCCACAGTGAGCACAAGGCAAGCGACGAGAAGTGTTTACTTTTGTCCTCTGAGGGGGCTGCGCTGTCACTGCGGGGGCGCGGCGCGGACAGCCGGCATCAATCGTGCACCTTGCGCTAGTCCCAGCCCCTCGTCACCACCTGTGCAGGTAGAGAAAGAAAGCCTCGTTTAGGACTCAACACACAGAGGGCGGCACAGCTCAAACAGTCTGCATAACATGAGAGGAGGGAGGGGGCGTGCAGGCATCGCCGAGGAGGGATTCTTTACCTAACGTCCTCGTGAAGCAAAGAGAGCAGATGAATGCACGAGACAAGATGAGGACCCCTCCCACACACATACACGCCACTTCCACCCACCCAGAGAGAACGTCTGACCGAGTGCCCGCGCTGCAGCAACCTCTGAGATCACCCTCAAGACACAGGATAGAACCGACAACTGCTTCCCAATACTGAAAGCTGCCCCCCCCCTCCCCCGCAGTGCCTTGTAGAGCCGCTGCCCCGTTGCCGTTCTACCCGCTATTCGAAATTGGAATGTATTTCGTAACAGAGAAAAGGTACTCAGAAACTGTTTTGGGTCTAATCCAGCGCATAGAAACGGTGGGCGCTATATACACACCAAACTATTGCCATTGGAATTATTAGTATCATCATTATTAGAGTTATTATCAGTTGTGTTGACGGAAAAGACACATTGGAGAGTTGTTTGGCCTTTTAATATCGCAGGTTCACCTTTACTGCTATTTAAGCTAATGCCCTTATAGGTGAAAAGTACCGTGAGCCTCGTGCTTGCCTGCCCAACTTTGCTGCCCTCTGGCCAGATGTTAAGCGTGGCACCTCCCGCCTGTCCTGGCTTTCCACCTGCATGCTGGGAGTTCTGAGCCTATATAGTCAAGATTAAGAAAGAAACGCAACCCCCAGCGCGCAAGATGCGCTTGAACAAAAAAACAGGGCTTTCTCAAGGTGCCACCCCACATGCTTCCGCGCTGCATTTTTTAATTCAGGGATAAACTGTTCCAGTTTCATCTTTTATAAAAATTGGGAGAGCTTGGTAACAACAGTGCTAAACCCTGGGGGTCTGTATTTTTCGGTTTATGTACAACTGTCTGCCACACAACTGCCGGGACATGCTCTCCTCCTGCGCCCAGCGCAGAAACACACTGTGCAGCAGCGCACGGCGCTAATTATCCGTCTTTCCCTCCGTGACAAGCTGAAGTGTCTGAGTTAAGTGCCCGGAAGGGACGCGGACATTGGCAATAAGATAAATACACACTAAACTCTGACAGTCCGGCTGCCGGACTCCCCACGTTCGGCAGCTCGGAAGAGTGAGGTGCCATCTGAGGACAGGAAGGTGCCAGTTTTCGTGCTCCTGTTGCCTGCTTGTGCCTCCGTTTTCGTGCCCCCGTTGCCTGCTTGTGCCTCCGTTTTCGTGCCCCTGTTGCGTGTGCCCCTGTTGCCTGCTTGTGCCTCTGTGTGCCCCTGTTGCCTGCTTGTGCCTCTGTGTGCCCCTGTTGCCTGCTTGTGCCTCTGTGTGCCCCTGTTGCCTGCTTGTGCCTCTGTGTGCCCCTGTTGCCTGCTTGTGCCTCTGTGTGCCCCTGTTGCCTGCTTGTGCCTCTGTGTGCCCCTGTTGCCTGCTTGTGCCTCTGTGTGCCCCTGTTGCCTGCTTGTGCCTCCGTGTCCCCCTGTTGCCTGCTTGTGCTGTGTGGGTGTGTGTGGAGGGCTCTGTGTGGCTGTGTGTGTAGGAAGCTTTGTGTGGCTGTGTGTGTGGGGGGCTCTGTGTAGCTGTGTGTGTGGGGGGCTCTAAGTGGCTGTGTGTGGGGGGCTCTGTGTGGGGGTGTGTGTGGGGGGGCTCTGTGTGTGTTTGTGTGTCATTTGCGATAGATAAAGCTAGTGGCATTGTAAATGACAATGCCATTTATTTATGTTAAAAAAAACATAAATAAAAATAATGTCAAGAGCAATGCCAATAGCTCTAACTTTAACAAAGGCAAAACCATTGCATTGTAAATGCTTGTTGCTTACTTTCTTGAAGGTCTCCACCCATATTTTTGTTATCTCAGACCTGTGTAAAGCTCCAATTTATGGCTGCTCATGATATTCCCCTGCTGTGCTGAGAAATCGTAAATGCCATTCTTCGTGACGAGCTGGGCTCGTCATCAGTGTAGCAGCAGGCTACTTCATGACGAGCCCAGCTCGTCATGAGCCTGGAAGGGGTTAATATGGGCGCCTTTGCACATAAAAATGAAAGACTGAAGTTCGTGATTGGTACTGCACTAATTACATTTCAATGATTTCTCCAGAATTCAGACCTCTAAGTAGGTAAAACCGTGTCCTTATTGGATTCATTAATTTCACTTAGAAATTCTCTCCACTCAAATAAGAGCCACAAGACGTTATTCAGAGGGCAGGCGAAGTAGAGAGCATGTTTGGGACTTTATTTGCAACTTTTCTTGTACTATGCAGAATCCCACCGATGGCATTTGAACACTCAGATGTAACCTCAACCACAGCATAGCTCCCCCTAAAATAAACCATGGTCATAAGAGTACTTATTTATTTTGTTCCTCCCCATATCCTCTCCTTCCCTTTCATGTGGAGTATGTTGGACTGCATTCCTTCGTGTTTGTTCTCCCCTCTTTGCAGTATTCTTTGCGCGAAATACGAGAGAAAACTGCATGTAGATGTAAATGAAATTGGTAGGGTGTTTTCTAGTGCAACCTTCCTTTTAGGAGACAGCACAGGTCCCCCGAGCTTGAGTGAGTCTCCCTGATGAACAGTTGGCTCACCTCTGCATATAGGGTCACTGGTCCTTGGAGAAAAGCATTCCATACACCACACACACTTTTACATTTTTCAAAAAGTCAAGAATACAAAGGGACAAAAGCCTGCATGTATGCATATTGTCTGACATAAATGTGTTCCAAATAGCATTCAGATAAAATACTGCCCCATTGGAGTTAATAATAAAAAAATCTACTCCCAACAGGTCAAGATATTTATTTGTAAAGGAGGTTCAGAATTCGATGTTTGTCTGTGGGTATTTTCCTGTATACAATACTCTGTCTTGCAAAGTTTCCATCCCCATTAAAATTTGCCATAAGAGCATACAAGAATATACAAAAGCGAAGCGTAAGTTGAAGTTGTCTGTATATGGGATAGAATTCTACTTTGATATTGTCTGCTGCTCCAATTCAAAACGATCTAGGACAAACCCAGAGAAATGCAATGTTTCTATACAGTACAGCACCTTTTTCGGCTTAAGCCTGCGCGTGCATGCTGAAGCGCATTCGACTCGCTTGCGAGACACTGTTGTATACAGAATGGTCTTGGAGCCTGCCCATTGCTTTACAATTTGTTGACTTCACGTCTCTCTTCTTTACAGCCGCCTTATTTAATTGGCCATTGATGGGCGAAACTTCACTTCCGATCATTGGCGTGGAGCAGGGACCAAGCACAGATTGATTCAAGCAAATCTGTGCAAGTCCGCTGCTCCACACATGATTGAGGTACTTCAGCACTTGGACAAAAAACTGCCCGCTGCAAAAAAAACATAAGCAGGACAAGAGAACTTGAGCCCCCTGGGGATGAGGGCCATTTTACAATGGGAAAGTTTCACTTCTGTAAAACAGTGAAGGCTTTTCCTATATATTTCATACCTGCCAAATTGAATAACTTTCACCGTGTGAGGAGGGGGCGGGCCCCTTGCAGAAGGCAAGGCCTTGTGCACTTCTGAACACCACTTTGTCCCCAATCCCCCTCCTCGCAAAAAAAACAAGCACTGGCATAGCCAATACGTCTCGCCTTTGGGACCTTATAAGTGTTTAGCCATGCAACAGTTGATGTTGTTGCACCAAGGATATTGTACTGCATAACTAAATACTTATAAGGTTCCAAAGGCAAGACCTTTTGGCTATGCCAATGCTTGTTTCTTGTTATATGTGATGTTGGCCTTTCTGCTCACTCAGGCGGCTGCTTGTTCACTAACTAGCGAGCAGGTTAAATGCGTGAACTGTCATTGAAAAGAGTTTAAACCCTCTAAACAGGTGTTTATTTGAGTCTTTTGAGTGCAGACTCTTAACAGTAAATGCCAGAGGATAACTAATTAATAAGGGAAAAAGCAAACATACCTGAAACGAAAGAAACACTTTCTTCGTGCTTTTTTTGCAGCTGTTCCAGAGGCTGCTGCTGCTTTTCTTATCACGTGAACAGCTGCTCCTCCTGCTTCAGTGGAATATATATTTTTAAATGTAACCATGAGATTTTCTGTACTGATCCGAGTGTGCGTGGGACATTAATAAATCAACATCACATTTGAAGTAGGAAGACTACATAACGTAATGACTGTCGGGGCATCAGGGTTCCAGTCTGGTCGTTTACCAAATCATCTATTCTGAGAGTTGTAGTTTTTCTCGGATTTATTTAGCGATACATTTTCAATAATTGTTCTGCTGTATATGAGCGCGATCTGAACACCCATCTTGGAACCGGCAGTGTCATTGTAGGGATGCCTGAGCCGGACAGCCATGGTGATGGATATGAAACTTGGTTGTCTATTACAAGAGTGCTTCATCTAGTCTGGTTTTGTCTTTTGCGTTCTTGTAACATGGCTGGCGAGCGCCTGTGTCTTCTACAGCCCCGGAAGGGAAACGACTCTTGGTGCTAAGTGCTCATTGTCATGTGACCTCTTCACCCAGTATTTGTACTTTAAGCAGTGGGATTTTTCATTCTGGGACTTGTAGTTTCATCTTTTCAGGCAGGTGTCTTTTAATTTAGTTTGTACTACACGTTTCCTTTAAATTACATAAGGCATCTATATTTATTTGGCATGGGGAGAATGGTTCAGTCCACCATATCAGGGGCCCAAGAGTCTCAGCACCCTTCTGGCACAAAGCCAAGATTAGCTTCAGGTGTTACGTTTGTGATTTGAGACTACATAGCAAAAAAGTCTAACCCCTATACCTTGTAGGTCAGTCTGCCTCTTGACTCTGGCATTAAATGAGAGAGTGAGAGGAAAGACATGAGGAAAGTGATGTGAGAAAAATGTGGAAATAACAAATTAGTATGTAATAAGAGCAGGGCTACTGGAATTATGTGATTTTGCAGCTGCTGTGTTTTCTGCGTATTTATGGATTTCCCAGATTTTTGTTTTTGTTGCTTGTGGTAGAGTGGGTGTGAGTTATCTACACCCTCCACGTTGCACACCCTCCCTCCAACCAGCAATAACAATTAAAAATGCTTTGACGCTGCCAACTCTTTTTAAAACGCCTTCAGCTGTTCTGCTTTGCAGCATGGCTAAAAAAACATTGACACGGCCAGTAGTTCATATAGGCTTAACCTATTGGCTTCGCCAATGCTTGTTGTAGCTTGTCTACTAATCGGTTTTAGCTGTCTGTTGTTGAAGACCTATTTGGTTACAGTACCAAGTGGGCATTTGAGCAGCCAATTGCTTACCATTGGTTGGCTTCCATCTCCGTCATTTGCTGCTTATCTAGTGGCTTTCCTTCTTGTGTTTGTCCTCCTCAGGGGCATGGCTACTTTACTTTCCTAGTGCATGTATTTTCTTGCTCTCTCCCAATGTGCTACCCTCTCCACATTCCAGCCCCCATGGCTATCCATACTCCACACCCCCTGACCCTCAATCTTGTCAGTTGCTCCCCCTGCCCTTCCCCAATGCATGTTTTTTGGGGGAGGGGGGGCTTTCTTTTTAGGTCGGGCCTGGGCAGCACATGCGCTGCTCTGTGAGTCATGCTGTAATCTAGATTGTGGCTTGAAGTACCTCCCATCTTTTCCATTCTTTCTTGTTCGTGCCCTTCATAAGGGCATGCTGTATTGGTCTCGCCTTCTTGTGTTTCAAACCCTCCCAGGAGACTGCCCCTGTTACACATGGTCTTCATGTTTCGGTCGGCATTTGCATTGCTGGTTTAATTATTGTTTTACTTCGGAGGCCATGCGCCTTTTAACAATGTGCCTACTTTCATTTTCACCATTGCATCTCGTTTCCTGCTCATGGCAGCCTGATCGCCCTATGCCTTCTGTCCCTTCACCCCGCACAACGTCCTCCGAGATCAATGCTTGTATTTTAAGTAATTTTTAAAATCACACGATGTTGACGCAACGCCGAGACTCGCACTCCTGAGTCGGCAGCTCTGAATGTACGCCCTTCACAGAATGTTTGGTGCTGTTTAATTGCTGTTTTTTAAATGTTGCCAGATGGAGTAATTTATAAACTCCAGTGCTGTTCAAGTCGCACTGTGTGCCATCTCTCCCCCCCCCCACCCCCCTTCACCGCTTTCATTTTCACCATTGCATCTTGTTTTATGCTTGACCTGTGCCATCTCTCCCTAACCCACACCCACCACCGCTCCAAGATTGCTGCTTATAATTCAAAAGATGTTCCCAAAATCACAGGACACCTCTTGCTCATAAACGACTCAGCACCCTGAAAGCTCCGGGGACACACAATATGCTGCATTACTAAATACTTATAAGGTCCCAAAGGCGAGACCTATTGCATTGCAAATGCTTCTTTCATTTAAAGTACCCCACCTGGCTCCTCTATTGGTTCCCTGCCCTTCATTACCCTCCTTTGCACCTGCTGCTTGATGGTGTTTGCTTGCTCCTCTCTCATTCTGTGCCCTGCTCCACAGTGGCTCGCCTGACCCTCCCTGTCGTATTGTGGTGTTTTTGTTTTTTTATTACTTTTTTTTCTTGGACCCAGCAGCTGTAATTTGTTTCCAGTCAACTCCTTTCCAAATAATGTGCTTTTGTGTACCTTTTGGGTATCCACTATCCAGAAACCCCAAATGAAAAACGAAAAAATGACCATCACAGCATCAGGATGCATATGTTTGCACGTGTGCTGACCGACCTACTGGCTTTTTCAGTGCTTGTATTCACAGTATAATGACTCTTCCTCTGCTTCCACCAGTTTCCTTCAGTTGAAGGCAGCATAGGCCCAGCTGCATATTAGAAATCTGTCTAGTGGGTATGTTACTATGCTATTGATGATTGTTGTGCTAGATTAAACTGAGCTAAGGATTGTGTCCCTTTTACTTTGCATTGAGCAAGCGATAGCTGAGAGCATGTTTGCTGTATTTTAAAAACATGATGTCCCGAGTGTTGCATTTGGAAAATCACTGCAGAATCACTGGTCAAGCATTGCAGATCCTGTATTCTTATTATGTTACTGGAAGAAACAAAGCCCCCTTTCATTTTACAAATCGGATTGGTTTAAAAAAAAAACCCTGTTAAAATCTTGGCTAAAATAATGTCACTTGTTTTGATGTGCATTTCTAAACATGTTCTAGAACGAATGTTCTCGCATTGTATCACTGTTCCATTGCACCATAGTAATCCATTTTCTAGCTAGCCTTGTATCCCCCCTTTCCCAGTCGATTCGACATTTGAAGGGCCACTACAGGTTATTTATCTGTCTCCCCAAGAGTTAACACGACTCTGCTTGGCAGACAGTTCCCAACAGTGTGACCCTACTGATGGTGTCCGCTAACCCAACACCAGGCTGTGGTAAACTGATGGTTAATGGGATGCTGTGACAGTAACGAGTTGCTGAGACCTTTTTACCTGGTCTCCTTGTGAACGCATATGTTGAGCATTTACTTTCCCCCTATAGCTAGAAACATTTCTCTCCACTTTGTGAATGTAGTGAGTTTAGTTCTGTGTGATGCACGTTGTGTTTGTGTGGTGCACGTTGTGTTTGTGTGGTGCACGTTTTGTGTTTGTGTGGTGCACGTTTTGTGTTTGTGTGATACTTGGCTGTGTGTGCATGTGCTGTGTGGATGGGTCTTGCCCTAGTGCTCAATTGATGCATGTTACCTGACAGTTCCCCCAACAAGTTCACAGGCTAGGAGAGATACCTGACCAGGACACTCCTTTTGCTGTTTCATCCCTCACACACATTTTCACCTAGGCTTGCCCTATAGAGAAGCGGAACTGTTTAGACAGCTCAAAGAACTGAGCCTGTTACAAGTCTGCACAAAGGTTTGAGGTTCATGAGCATGTAGGGACCATCAAAGTACTGTGCCTGTTGATGAGCCTGCGTTGTTCCTTGACTCATCTGACTTCATTGGAGTCTGTATCATCCTGCTTTCTGCCCAGCAGAAACCCAAGGCTTTCCTGTTTAACTGTAGGCCATAGAATAGTGTTCCGTTGGCTAAAGGTAAAATAATTTATATTTTTAGAGCTGTTTTAAGTCTCCTTGTCCCTTATAGTTGTAGAGACGTCTGGGCTTTAAGGTGCAATACAACTGCGCCTACATCCTAGTTTTCCACTTACTGGGAGAAGATGTGTGATGCGTCCAGTGGATGTCACCTGCAACCAGCTATTCAAGATCTACGAACCTCTGAAATGTTGAACTTTTGTGTGGTCTACTGCGGTGCTTATTCTATTCCAGGGGCTATAGCTCCCCAGTTTGGACACATTCCTTGGGGTCCCTCTGGACCGGTGTCCATCACCCACGTCTATGAGCCACCCTGTTGGCTCCTTTTTTGAACACTAACTTTTGACTCTGAAACCAGTTATCTGGAACGCTAAAACTGGCTTCTTTTGAGGGTTGGAATCCAGGTTCACCTGGGGGTTGTGGGTTTCCTGGTGTTACGGGCTTTCAAAACTTTGTAAAGGTTCTCAGCCACTTGAAGTTATTGAGCTGTCCTTCCTTTCTTCTACGACAGCTGAAAAACTAGGGTGAAGGGCAGCAGTATCATGGCACAGAATTGGAATGTAATAATATTCGAGGCATTCAGAAATCTATTGTAAGCAACAGTACTGACCACGGATAGTAGACCTCTGGTTGGACCAGAACACAAGAGAAGGGTCTCACACATGTTTTTAGAAAGCCTGTCACCGGACGTAAACATCTTTGTCAATGTTTTTGGTTAACTCGTTTCCTGACATGAAAAGTTTTCTTCTCCTTTGGTCATCTCGACTTATCGCGGTTTAGGTTTGAAGTCAAACTTAAAAGCATATGAATTAAATTCCTCCCACTTTACGACTGTGGAAAGGGTGGTTACCATTTCCTGAGGGATGAAGTACTGTAAACGTCTCGGGGGCATGCACCCAGTCAAATAATCTTATTGCTCAAACGTCTCCTTTGTCGTAACAAGAAAAGGATGTGCGCAGCAGCAAGACATTTGTAACTTGTTTATGCAACATTAAAACTAGAACAGAGGCCCGCAGTGTAAATCAACTTCTACAAAATGCATGTTTTTAATTTGTAAAATATAACGAACGGCATGCATTTGACACTGGTAAAACGTGCACAAAGATTTCAGAATGACTGACCTAAAACAAATAAGATGCTAACCCAGTAACGACATCCCCTGTACACAGGGTCGGATTGGTAAGGCGGGCACTCGGGCAATGGCGGAGGCTCCGGTGTCGAAGTTTTAGCTGTGGGCAGCTTTTTCGCAGCCTGGGGGTCGATTTGGGCTGTGTCTGGTGTGTTGTGTTCAGATGTAGCCAGCGGAACGGTGGGTGCCCGAGTGGCCTTTCTGGAAGCAGATGGGCATCCATTACCTCCCTTTTCTCAACAGGCGGAGGTGTCACTCCCTTTCTCTCGCTGGCCCGGCCAGTTATGTTGGAGACATTTGTGTAACGTATTGTTTTTTCCATTAGTACATTTGCAGCACCATTGCAGTTAGATTATCTTCACTTCAGGGAATTAATTACTTTTGTTTACTACATTTTACAAGCATTACCCACACGCCGCGCAATAGCCCACGGGCACCCTGCGAATGTTTTTACCCGGAAGAACATTCACCTAACCCTACAGCTTGGGGTAGTCGGAGATGCACTGTGTGGAAATATTATTTGTAGGACATCCCTCCCCCAGTAATTAATTGCAGAAATGAGGGCATAATTAAAAAGGGAAAGGGGAGAGAGCTACAATAGTATATGTGGTTTGTTGATCTATTTTAAGAAAGGTACATAAAATTAAGCTCAGATTTCCTGAAAATACATGAAGATGAAACTTGAATTTGACCTAGGTTGCAATGCTATTGCCTTTACCATTGTGCCACACATTTGTTTATTGAAAACGCCGTCAACTTAGAACTCAACTACCACTCCAAAACTAACCATTTTTTTCTGACTAAATATTTCACTTTACCTCTAGTGGATCTTTTAACCGTTGGCCATTATGCTTGTAAGTCGTTAGGAAAGTTAAATACAGGGTATTATCTGTTCCAAGAAATCGAGAAGGTTGTGCCATAACGCATAGTAATTGTAATTATTGTCTCCACTTTGGTCGGGTACCCTCATTTCAATTCATGAGGTTATTCTTTATTATGTTATTAAGGTTTACTTTCCTCATTTTCAGCTGCTGATGTGACCTTCTAGCTGTATATAGTTCCAAGATTACCTTCGCAGACCGGAGTCTAATTCTGCTTTTGAAGATGTATGACGGGTTCTTTTATTTTATCGGTTAGGTGATTCAGTCTTAGTCATTGAGCTGTAGGTGATCTGTTGGATGTTATTGTGTGCCTTATCATAATGTAAATGCTGTTAGCACAGTGACCCTTCTCTATTGTATGACTGTGTTGGATGTTCTGTCCAAAGTGTTCCGTTAAGAATTTGTGTTAATTGCTTGTAGTGAGTGCTGTTGTGAGAAATGTTATAGCTGTGTGTGTGTGTATATATGTGTGTGTGTGTATATGTGTGTGCGTATATGTATGTATGTGTGTGTGTATATATAAATATGTATGTGCGTGTGTGTATTACCTACTGGCGTTCGCCAGTAGGTATATATAGTTAGGATAAATTCCCTATGGGACTTTTGAAAATTCTATGTCTAATAACTTTGGCGTTTGTGGATGGAATCGGCTGAAATTTTCAGGAAAATGGCACATTTTGTTTCTGAGCAGCTCCTGAAAATTTGGTGGGGTTTCGTCAAGGGGGGGCTGAGAAAAAAGGGGGGTCCCAAAACGCGTTTTTTGCATTGAGTTTTCCATAGGGCGGTTGGACTCACTTTTAGCTCGAACGGCTGAATGGATTTGCACGAAACTTGGCAAAATTGTAGGGACTGTTAGCCCGATGTGCCTTTGCTAGGTCTCAATATATGTGCTCCAGTAGTTTTTGAGAAATTAACGTTTAAATCAAGATATATATCTGTAACAGCGCTCTGGGCAGCGATCCGGTCCGCTTACTTTTCGCTTATCGGAACTTTGCGCGCAGAAAGCTGATTGGCTCTCCGGTGTCTGTCAACATTCTAAACAGTCCGGAGCGGCCGCCATCTTGTCTCTCGGTAGGATCGAGAGAGAAGAAGAGGTGAAAAACGAAGGGTGAATTTAATGAAAGGGGGCAAGGTATCCCCCTCTTGACCCCCTAGGAATGCTGTTGGGGTTATTAAAGGGACCCGTGGGGAAAAGAAAAAAAAAATGATTTTTCACGGTAGAAGCGCTTCACGGGCCGCGAACTGGGCCGCAAACTGGTAGCGAAACGGGAATTCGCCATTTTGTGCTTCGTAAATTAAATTACTAGTTATAAGTGGGTACGGGAGACGTATCCTAATCCCCTATGTTTCCTGAGGGTGGGTGAGGAGGCTGATATATGTTGATACATCTCTTCCAGCGGCTGTGCGTGAGCTTTTTTTTTTTTTTTGCTGCGTGACAGTCCGGAGCGGCCGCCATCTTGTCTCTCGGTAGGATCGAGAGAGAAGAAAAGGTGAAAAACTAAGGGGGAATTTAATGAAAGGGGGCAAGGTATCCCTCTCTTGACCCCCTAGGAATGTTGTTGGGGTTATTAAAGGGTCCCGTGGGGAAAATAAAAAAAAAATGATTTTTCACGGTAGAAGCGCTTCACGGGCCGCAAACTGGTAGCGAAACGGGAATTCGCCATTTTGTGCTTCGTTAATTAAAGTACTAGGTATAAGGGGGTGCGGGAGACATATCCTAATCCCCTATGTTTCCTGAGGGTGGCTGAGGAGGCTGATATATGTTGATATATCTCTTCCAGCGGCTGCGCCATCTTGCCTTTTTTCGAATGCCACAATTTTGTCGTGCACGGCAGCCATTTTAGATGCCAGGCTGGTCCCAGGCTATCACCTACCCCTGCGGATGTAGTTTATGGCCCCAGCTGTAGAGAATTCAGACATGCCAATCCTCCTGATTCAGGCGTGTGAGTACTGATTTCAGTGCTAGTCTCCCGCCTCCCGATTTCTGCAAGCAAAAACCCGGGGGCATATTACTAACAACTAGCGATAATTTTTGTCTATAACTTGTTTAGAGACAAAAATTATCGCCGCACATCGGCGATTTTTATCGCAGATAAACCTTGCTATTATCGCAGAAAAGTCAGCGATATTCATGTATTATCGACCTAATGCTCTTAGCCATGTTATCCACCTCCCATTGGATAACATGGCTAAAACCTGCTCAGGGCAGGTGTTAGCTTTTGGAGATATTCGCGCTTAGTGCGAATATCTCCAAAAGTTGGTAATAGAAGGTAGCGATGTTAGGGACTGTTTCCAGTCGCTAACATCTTGGCACGCCACTTTGCATGTCATTAGTGATAAGTATCACTGACATGCAAAGCCGGGCCCAAGATGGTCGCTATCTCCTTTTAGGTGTCACTAACTGGTGTTAGCGACAGCTTGATAATAGGGAAATAATTTTATCTCCGCTTTCATGGTTTTTAAAGCCAAAAAAGCGGAGATAAACCCCCTTGCTAATATGCCCCACGATTCCTTGGGGGTTTCAGCTGATAGGGCTTGGTATTGTGTTACATGGTAATTTTTCCATGAAACGTCAGAGGGTCGATGTAGGGGTTCTAGAAGAGGTGATAAACCATTTAAGCCTCATGAACAAGCGCATGGTCTTTTAAAGATTTCTGAAGTACTCGGGGCGGCGGTGTGTGTGTGCCCTCTTTCAGGAGCGGGCGGGGGGGCACTGCCAGCAACTTGCCAGGTCAGGTAGTGTTCAACACGTGCATCACCCTTTCTCTGCTTGCTATTGCGCTCCATGCTTCGGAAAGGTAAGAAAAAGAACGTGCATTTGAGTTTGAAATGTCCGATCCTGCAGCAGCACACTTCCAAAGCCCACACATGACAATAACCCGATTCAAGGCCCCATTCACCCGTTTTTCAAAAAATAGATAACACTCCAACAAAGTAAGGTTATAAAACTTTATTAACTTTTAACGATAATGAACAGAACAAAAACTAAAAACATTTAAACATTTATTAACACAAAAAGCAACAATGGTTAGAAGCTGTCTTTTGTGCGAATAGTCCCAAGGCAGCACAACGTGCAGAGTTCTGGACGGCACCCAGGTGATGTCGCCTGGGTGCCGCACTGGTTTAGGGATCCTACAATGCTGCTCCGAAAATTGGCGTGGGTCGTCCCGGGTGGGGCGGGGGGAGGCCTCGTCAGTAGCGGTCTGTTGTGCGAATAGTCCCAAGGCAGCACAACGTGCAGAGTTCTGGACGGCACCCAGGTGATGTCGCCTGGGTGCCGCACTGGTTTAGGGATCCTACAATGCAGCACAGAAAAACAGCGTGGGGCGTCCCGGGTGGTGCGGGGGGAGGCCTCGTCAGTAGCGGTCTGTGTCCAGTGTCACATGGCTGACACAACATGTACGACAGGCACCCAGGTGATGTCCAGTAAACTGCCGCACTGGTTTTGGTATCCTACAATGCTGCTCCAAAAATTGGCGTGCGGCGGCCCGGGGGGGGGGGGGGAGGCGGCGTGAACGGGCCTCCCCAGGTGGCGGCCATTCAGCTGTTTACCGCCCGCTCTTGCGACTACAGCGTCTCGCTCACCATGTAGTTGAGTTGTTCCCACTCTTGCGGTGCAGCGATAGGCGGCTGCCACATGACTCTTAAAATGGCGGACGGCTCTTCGGTTTTGGGCCTGGTCCACTGAAATGGCCCTGGGACACCTTGGAAGTCGGATGCTTGCCTGCTAGGGCTTGGGCTCCATTCTCGAAAAGCGTCCCCTCAGCCGTGAAGATTGTATAAAAGTCTTGGGGGCTCCCAACTCCCGCAGGCTTTCGGTGGGGAGCGGCTGCCATGATTGCTCGCGGAATGACCACGACGGAGCCACGAGATGGTGGTGCTCTCATGCTGACGCCAGCTTCAGTCTGAATGATCCAGAAACAAGGTGGGGCTTTCATCGTTTGGGAAAAAAAAATGTTCTAAACCAATGAAAAGTGTTATTTTTAGGTCATATGACCAAGCCTTCCATCTTTAGGAAACCAAAAGTAAAATGAACCAATGAAAAGTTTTATAAACAAGTCACATGACCTGTTATGCGACATAGGGCTACAAAAAGCGTAGAAAATCCGTTGGCACGTGAGGCGGCGTCAGTAGCGGACCGATGTGCGAATAGGCCAAAGGCAGCACAACGCGCCGAGATCCGGATGGCACCGAGGTGGTGTCCAGCAAATTGCCGCACTGGTGTGGCCATCCTACAATGCTGCGCCGAAAGACGGCGTGTCCAGCTGAATTACGGTCACTGTTGCGGTACAGTGACTCGAACGCGCCGAGATCCGGATGGCGCCGAGGTGGTGTCCAGCAAATTGCCGTACTGGTGTGGCCATCCTACAATGCTGCGCCGAAAGACGGCGTGTTCAGCTGAGTTCCGGTCACTCTTCCGGCACAGTGACTCGAACGCGCTGAGATCCGGATGGCACCGAGGTGGTGTCCAGCAAGTGGCTGCACTGGTGTGGCCATCCTACAATGCTGCGCCGGAAGTCGACGTGGGGTGCCCCGTTGGCTTATGAGGTGATGTCAGTAGTGGACTGATGTGTGAATAGGTCGGAACCAGCACAAGGCGCAAAGATCCGAATGGCACGTCCTGGATGTTGAGTGCCTCAGTTGAGATTTCTGAGCAGTGCTTGTAGAACTGTCTGAAGCTTATTTGCACCTGCTGCAGCTTCACTAGGTCCGGCGGAACTTGTTGCCTTTTCCTTTCTGCTTCTTTTCCTACAATGCGTTTCTTCTGAAGACACGACCAGGTCCCTGAATGTGTGCAGGGGGACGTTATTGAATGAATGAACGCGCCGAGATCTGGATGGCACCGAGGTGGTGTCCATCAAATTGCCGCACTGGTGTGTCCATCCTACAATGCTGCGCCGAAAGTCGGCGTGGGGTGCCCCGTTGGTTTATGAGGTGATGTCAGTAGCGGACCGATGTGTGAATAGGTCGGAACCAGCACAAGGCGCCCTGCACTGTTGAGCCTTTTTCAATGTCTGTTTTTTGTTCTTTCCCTTCCATCAAAAACAAAACAAAAATACAAGGCGCCAAGATCCGAATGGCAAGTCCTGGATGTTGAGTGCCTCAGTTGAGAGTTCTGAGCAGTGCTTGTAAGACTGTCTGAAGCTTATTTGCACCTGCTGCAGCTTCACTAGGTCCGGCGGAACTTTTTTCCTTTTCCTTTCTGCTTCTTTTCCTACAATGCGTTTCATCTGAAGACACGACCAGGTCCCTGAATGTGTGCAGGGGGACGCTATTGATTGAATGAAAATGGCGGCTTGACACAAAGCTGACTCAAGCGTTACTGTTGGTGCTATACAGACAAAAATTGGTTTTCAGTTTGTACATTCTTCAGGTTTTTTTTTCCATCCAAGTCTGATTGAGAGTTTGTAGAAAAATGGCTTCAGATTTTCCACATACTACTCTTCAACATTCTTCCTAAATGTAACAATGTGAAACTCACTAGGAGAACGGCTGTTTCTGTTTCCTTTCAAAATGCTGCCACCAATATTTTCTGAATGGAAGACATCATCTTGTAACATAAAGGGCCGAAAGGGGTTCTGGTCTGGCCGATGGTTGGTGGAGACATTTTGACTATATCTTGGACCTGCCCGGCCTCGCCCAAAATGGCGCCGGTATAAATGGGACTCGTAACTCTTTGCCCGCAAATGTATATCTAGAAAATGTTATTGTAAGTGGCCCTGTCGTATTTTAATTACAAAATGTACGTCCACCGATACCGCAACTGTTAGACACCTTTGTTCTTGTCACCTAATGGCCCGCTCGTTACGTTCTTCTACAGTGTAAATGTCTCCTCATCATATACGATTTGAGTTTGCTCCGTGGCCGGCCCACGTGGTTATAGGCCCGTATTTGTATACTGACATTTTCACAATAAAGGTTTTTAAAACAAAACACGGTAGTAGTATTTTCATTTGTAAAGTTTTTACTTTTAGTGACTGTTTTCGAATCAGTAAAAGGCAAGTGAAATAAAGCAGTCCAATTACATGACGGATAAAAGGTATAATATGTAGGAACGCAGTAAAGATAAATGGTCAAGGGCAGTTGTGTTTTTCATGTCTGCAACATAAAGTGATCGATAAGAATCTGATAATCAGGCGCATCGGCGACTAAGACAGCAGGCCGAATCTCTTTTACTCAACGGCTCCGTCATGGAAGGAAGAAACGCCCTTTTTCTCGAAAAAGGAATATATTTTACTTGCCAGACAGTTGTAAATTTTCCGGGAAAGTACATTAGCCTGGAATATTATAACATATGTTTGAAAAAAAAATATTGTTCGAAAATAATAAAAAGCGTAATTTTTAGGTCATATGACCAAGCTTTTCATCATTAAATTAACAAAAGTAAAATGAACCAATGAAAAGTTTTATTAACAAGTCACATGACCTGTTATGCTTACGTTACGCGCTGCGCGCCGCGCCTCGGATCACTTCCGGGTGCGCTAACGCGGCGTGTCATAAAACGCATTACGCGACAACGTAGGTCAAGAATATAGTCTAAATGTCTCCACCAACCAGCGTTCAGAACACAACCCCTTTCAGCAGTCCAAAAAGTTCTGTTAAATGACAACAGAGGGGACAGGCAACAAGAACCATCAGTCAAAGAGGGGAGGGCAAGTTCTTCTCTTCCGGGTCATGTTGGGGCGCTAGCGGAACTGATCGAATTGGTAGTCTACAGTGTTTCTGGATGTTTCAGACTAAAGCTGGCGTCAGCATGAGACCACTACCATCTCGTAGCTCCGTCGTGGCCATTCCACGAGCAATCATGGCAGCCGCTCCCCACCAGAAGCCTGCGGGAGTCGGAGGCCCCCATGACTTTTGTAGAATCTTCACGGCTGAGGGGACGCTTTTCGAGAATGGGATCCAAGCCCTAGCAGACAAGCGTCCGAGTTCCAAGGTGTCCCAGGGCCATTTTAGTGGACCAGGCCCAAAACCGAAGAGCCGGCCGCCATTTTGAGAGTCCTGTGGCAGCCGCCTATCGCTGCACCGCTAGAGCGGGCGCATCTCAACTACATGGTGAGCGAGACGCTGTAGTCGCAAGAGCGGGCGGAAAACAGCTGAATGGCGGAAGAGGCACAGTGTAGCAAAAGCGGGCGGAATGGCAACTAAAACGATAAAGGGGCGCCTCACTACAGCTTGTCTTCAGGTCAAACGGATTGTGGGACAAGGTCCAGAATTGAAGAGTCATCAAAAGGCAAAAAGTACCGCCGGACCCCGGGAGCCGGCCGCCTATGTCGGGGGCGATCTCAGGCTACACCAGTGCTATAAGACTTGGGGAGGGTGTCGGAGCCAAGCGTCTTCTCCGAGTCCATGGCCATCACAGCGCCCCTCAGGGGCCTCCGTCAAGCTGTTTAGGAAGGTAACATATCATATTGTTTTCTAATGCAGTCAGGTCCACAAACGACACTCACTTACTTTGAGAATAGTGAAGCTGCAGTAGGAGGAAATAAGCTTCAGACAGTGTTACAAGCGCTGCTCAGAACTCTTAACTATGGCACCCAACATCCAGAACTTATGCTATTTGAGAATGGTAGTGACATCGAAGCATCTCGGGGACCAAAACCATTAACGTACTTTCACGTATGAAAATCTTACTTGGGGAGGGGGCAGGAGCGAAGCGCCCCCTCCCAGTCAGCGCCACCACACCGTATGTTGAAAATCTGAAGCCATCGTTCTACAAAGTCAACCAAACTTGGATTGAAAAATCTAGAAAAATGTACAAACTGAAAACCAGTTTTGGTCTGCATAGCATCAGTAACAACGCTTGAGTCAGCTTTGTGTCAAGCCGCCATTTTGATTCAACAAAGCACAGGCATCGAAAAAGGCTGAAATTCAGAACTCTAAACTATGGCACCCAACATCCAGGAGCTTGCTATCCGGATCTTGGAGCCTTGTGCTGTTTTCGATCTATTCACACATCGGTCCACTACTGACATCATCTTATAAACCAACGTTATGTAAATAGTTTTTTAATAAAATGTTTTACCCTATTTCTTTGCTGGTGTGTTGTCTATATTTTTAATATTTGCATAGGGTTTGTCATTATTTTGTGCGGGATGGGTGATGGAGCCGAGCTGTCTTGCAGCCCTCATGGTGTGGAGCTCAGTTCATCTCACTATTTTCGTATTTCTCAAGAAGGGTTGTTCCTAATATTTCTATTTTAGCGAGGTCAAAAAGAGATCCAATTAGTGGCCTACTGATTTTGCTCGATTACTTTTATTTTTTTACACGATTTTTCACTATCTGCAAAGACTAAACAGAGTATTGCGACTTTGTGCTTGTTTGTAAATAGAGAATGATCCAAAGAGAACCAATTCTAAAACAGTAAATGCTTGGACAACAATCAATCAAATGGAGAGACAAGGAGGTACGACGGATTACAACGGGGGTAAAGGCCTGCGTTAACTACCCTTCTGTATCTGCAAAGAGAGAGTACTAACAAAGGCAAAAGAGGGGAGGGGGGGGGCAGCGTTCAAAGCACATCAGCGTGCATAAATATGAAAATGTTTTTATCTATCACGTATTTGACATTTTAAAGCTTTTCATATTTGCTATTAAAAAACCAATGAAATTCACAGAAAAAACCATAGGTTATAGTGGATATATAGTTAGGAATTTGCATTTACAAAACCTTGAAAATTCAATGAAAAAACCATAGGTTATAGGCCATATATAGTTAGGAATTAGCATTTACAAAACCTTATTTTACTCGCATAAAACCATTGAAATTCCATATATAGTTAGCTAACTATAAGCGCTAACTATATATCGCGCACCCGCAATCCACTGCTGATGATGTCACATATTACATCATTCATGACATGGTCAGTGACATCACTGATGACATCACTGATGACATCTCAAATGACATCACTGATGACAACTCAAATGATATCAATGATGACATCTCAAATGACATCACTGATGACAACTCAAATGACATCACTGATGACATCTCATTTGTCATCACTGATCACATCACTCATGTGATAATACAATGAACCTCTTCAGACTCTAATATAACCTTACATACACTCAGTATAAACAGACACTCACAGACTGTCACTCATCCATGGACTTACTCACACACCTAGTCAGTCATGCAAAGAATCAATCACACCTCCATTTCCTCAACTATACAGTTATACACATCTTACTTATTCAAACATATAATAACACATATTTACTCTCTTATATAATCCCTGATACAAGCTCACAGTGATCGATACAGCCACTCACACATTCACTGGCTCTTATGTTCAGTTATTTATATATCTCAACTCTCACATGTATTGTGTTTTACATACGTACTTACTTGCACATGTAGCAATGAGAAATCCATTCACTCACCAACACACCCATGCACAGTCAACCGCTCATATAGCTGTTTCCACATGCACTCTTGAACTCATACTCCTAGTGAATCAACTGCTTACACATCTATGCACAGAGTCACGCACCTCCCAGCCACCCACACACACACTCAGCCTCCCATTCAAATATTTGGGCAACCAATCAATAACCCATATGGCTACTCTTATAGCTACTGATCAACACAAGCAGCAGTTTACACAACAACAAACATACTGATGCACGAATTAAGACAGTTTAGTCACTAACCCATGCACTCAGTGAGACACATTTAATCACTCACTCATACAGTCAGTCATGCACCTACTAAATTCTTCATCCAGACACTTATACATCCACTCATTCTTCAATATGTGAAACATATTTTAACTTTACAGAAACATACAGTCACTGGATGTTGTAATCAGTGATGTCATCAGTGATGTCACTGACCATGTCATGAATGATGTAATATGTGACATCATCAGCAGTGGATTGCGGGTGCGCGATATATAGTTAGCGCTTATAGTTAGCTAACTATATATGGAATTTCAATGGTTTTATGCGAGTAAAATAAGGTTTTGTAAATGCTAATTCCTAACTATATATGGCCTATAACCTATGGTTTTTTCATTGAATATATATATATATGTATATATATATGTATATATATATATGTGTATATATATGTGTATATATATGTGTATATTTATATGTATGTATGTGTATATTTATATGTATGTGTATATGTATATATATATATATGTGTATATATATATATATATATATATATATATATATATATATATGTGTGTGTATATATATATGTGTATGTATATGTATATATATGTGTGTATATGTATATTATACCAACTCGGACACACCAGCTTTTTATTGACTGCTTCTCAAAATGGCAACGTCTCCTGATCAGTTTTAGCTATCCAAATGCAGCCTTGTTCACAGGTGAGCTGGATGAATAATGCAGGCGTCACACATTTTAAGTACAAACTACCACTTGACCTTTAGGAAATTCTACAGTTAGGAAATTATCAACTGGAAACTAACTGGGATAACGGAAATGCGTCAGGAGACATTGCCATTTTGAGAAGCATTCAATAAAAAGCTGGTGTCATAGAGTTGGGCTTCAGTGATTCTCTTCTGTGTGCTGTGAATATATGCTGGGTCAGGCGAAACGCGTTGACAGCGACTGAAGAATAAAAGAAGGTTTTCCACCACACTGTGTCGTCTTCTCTTCGAAAATTTGTTCGAGGTTCTGAGTGAGCGATATATATATATATATATATATATATATATATATATATATATATATATATATATATATATATATATAATACACACACACACGTTTATGTTACCTTTATGGTGTAAGAAAGTCAAGCCAAAGGGCACATCCAGCAACAGGCCAATGTTCGTATGTGATATGGCCTGGCCTGGCCTGTTATATAAATAATTTCTTGCTACCTTTGTAGCAATTGAAGTTGGATCATGTGTATCTCTAAATAAAAATCATATCAAAGTAGTTTCATGGAAGTGGAGGGGACCAAAGAAATGATGAGGAAGATGGAAATATGTCCAAGAGTGAAACACCTTAAGTGGTTAAGCAGTTCTATAAGAGTCAACAATAATGTGTTTTTAGTTGGACCGAGTTAGAGTTCGCCCTGTTCATTAGACTCTGGCATTCTCATTGAGTGTTCTCCTTGGTTGGGGGTGGAGGAAGTGTGTGGTGTGCATAAAAATATTGAGAGGTGTGTGTGTTTTTTTTTTCTTTCTTGGCTTTGTTTGAAATAGCCTTTCAGTTTGACTTGACCGCGGTGAATCCGGTAGTAAAGAGGATCTTACAGTGATGTAAGTTTCCTTAGCGATCGCTTGCCAAAAGCACAGAAGTTTGTAGTAGCTCGTTATATCCTGTTTGCTACGATGAACGTTCACGCTATTGTGGGAATGTTTGAGAGCCACGCCTCACCTAGCAACCGTACACTCTTTAAAAGTAAGAGCAGAAGCTTTCTGTCTGAGCCTGTGCATGGCTGCTATGCGCGAGGCAGGGCTTGTTCTGCGAACTCACCCAGCTGCTTTGTTGTGCTCTAGGGCAATAGTAGTCCTCCGCTGCTGTCTGGCAGATTCTAAATTCCTAGTCAGGACAACACCTGGAATTCCTTGTTTCTGCATCTGTGGCACGTGGTACTTCGTTGGTACTGGCAGTCCCCTCCGTCTCATTTGCCTGTTTTATTTAAGTTGCACACATAGACAGGCGTTGATCTACTTGAGCCTGGAGGGGGTGGGTGGGACTCTTGGAGAAATCTGAAGGATGAGGAAGGGCTGATGCCTAGGTTTTTTCACGGGCTGTTGAACTTGTTTCCTGGAACACTTCATTCATTGCCCAGTGGAGTCTACAGTTGTGTTAGAGGCCTTGACTGGTCCTCCGTTTGAGCCTCTTGAGCGATCGATTTGAAACTCTTGACGTTTAAGACTTTGTTTTCTGGTGGACATTACTTGTGCTAGGCGCTTGGGGAATTGAGGGCTTTATCTTGTAAATATCCTATTTGTAATGTGTTCCAGATATGATTGTTCTGGTTCTGGTCCCATCATTTGTACCCAAGGTCAATTATACGTTTAATTTCAGGCCATGATTTTGACAGAATTTTGTCCAGATCTGCCCTCAGATGAGGAGTGCAGATTGCATTGTTTGGACGGGCTTTACGGTGGTACTTGGATGTGGTAACGTCATTCTGGAAAAAGCCATTATTTGTGAATTTTGGTCCTGGAAAGAAAGGGGAGAAGCTATCTACACCCACTTTAAGTAGAAGGATACAGTCTCTGATCCTGTTGGCGTGTGAGGTGAAGGGTTTAGTTCCTCCCCTAGGGTCGCATGGGTGTTCTACACACAGTATTGCAGCAACAATGGCTGAATTGCAGGGGACCTCCGTGTTGGAGGCCTGCACCTTGGGCTACCCAATCCACTTTTGTTTGTCACTATAGGATTGCGGAGTTGAAACCTCTTGATAATGTGTTGGATCACAGAGTTTTGTACTCTTCGAAGGAATGGAGATATGTCTGTATATGATGTGGGTATCCTATTAAAGTGGGGTGTTTTTGACTCAGTTGTCCGTTTCTGTTTACTTGCTATGTCTCATTGGTTAAGAAGGAAAGGGAGGGTCGGGAGGTAATGCGTCCAGTAGTTTCTGATAATGGATATTGCCTTGCTTCATGGAACCGCCCCCCCCTCCCATTATGGAACAACTGAGTGTGTGGTTGAGCTTGTTTACCCACAGAATGAGGAGGAGGTGGGGAGCTGGGTTAATTTGAGTATGGGGTTCATTGGCGGCAGGGGAGCCTCTTTGGTTAAGAATGAAGGAGTAGAACTAGGAGTAATGTCATTATCAGAAAGTATTGGACGCAATACTTTTCTCTTGGAGTGGAAAGATGCTGAACAGCGCCAGCAAAAAGCATTGGCAAAGCCAAAAGGTGAGACCTATTTATTGGCTTTACCAATGCTGCTTTTGTCTTGCGTGGGGAGCGTTGTTTCAGAGCATAATATGCTCTGACTTTCCGAAAGGCTTTATGTAAACTTTTCCAAATTTATTTTCGAGAAGCTGTGCAAATAAATTCAAATACACATGTATGAGAAATCCGAGCCATCTTGTTTTAACGTATGCGCCCTAAAGTGAACCAACTGATGCAAATTTCAGAGCTCAGGTATGTTTTTTACCATAACGTCAGATGTGCCGAACACAAAGTACACAGGGTGTCACTTTAGACTTCATACGTTTCTCAAGGAGCAGCTAATGTCTGCTCTTGCTCTGAGGTGGATTCTACTTTTGTTGCTTTTCCACTGGCTGGCTGTCTGAGCAGCTCAATATGTAAACAGTACGAAAAAGAGGCGGTGCTGGCATATGGCGCGCGACGATTCACAGCTCCTGGTTAGCACAGTGGAGCGGCTTGGACTGGGAAATGCCTGAGCAGCTCACCAGTACCAACATCAATGGAGTTCACACACAAGGAGGGGGCTCTTCGGTGGGTAGAATCTCATGGGGATATGATAGCTTCTGCCGATTTGCCCATTGCATGCTTTCTCGCGTTCTTCATTTGGTTAGGTATTAACATTTACATTTACATTGGCAGTGGTGGTGTGGCCTGAAGAGAACGGCGGAGAGCAGTGTGGCAGGGAGTAGGGATCCCTGCATTCCTGTGTTGACATGAACCATCTGTCTTACCAATCAGCGTTAGAGGGCTGATGCGAAACCGCCGGGCAAATGACTGCTTAACCACTGCCGTGAAGGAGACAGGCTAGAATTGCCACGGGGTATTTAAGCCCAGACGACCGTCTGCTCGGATTCCCATTTTCTGCCTTTAATTGGTCTCAATTGGGGCACGAGCACAGCATAAATAGCACGGTAGCTTGCTAAAAAGTAGAACATTTGTTTCCCATAATGCTAACTCTCTTATGGTCTAGTGTGTCTGTACATCAAACCATAGAAGAATAAAAATAACACAGCCGTGCTATACTTTAAGGCCAGAGTGCGATGGTGACTATCGGCTTTGGCAATGGTAGTTTACATAACTATGTTTGTTTGCGGATTGAGGACAGCCGTGTTGTATAACCGTGCGTATGGGAAATTTTAGAAAGTATAGGTTGCTCCTAGGAGCACCAGCTTTCTGTTGAAGTGGCCGTATTTTTAGGTGTAAGAGACCACAGAGATCGAGGAGTTCGCTCAGTGTGGTAGGAAATGACAATTACGTAACAACTTTGTCTGTGTAAGGATCTGCCTCCATCGTCTTGTTTCCCTCCAGTTCCCGCCTCTTCCGTGTTCCTCTTCTTCTCAAATACAGCAGGGCTCCTAAGTGGGCCTCGATGTTATCCTTCAGGCTCTCTTGATCAGTGCGCTGTTCTGTAGACACCTGAAACAGCAGACTGGTCTTGGGACATCAGATGACTCTGATGCAAAAAAAGGTGCTGCAGTTTATGTGTTACGTCTGACTCAGCAGTTGTACGTGCAAAAGTTATAGTAACTGTGATTGTGAGTGCAATGGGAGCAGGAGAAGTGCTTTCAAAATATATTGTTTGGCAATACGCAATTACACGGTACTTAATGCAAACCTTTTAGGTTTCCATTAGGAGAACGCACTCCAGAACCCAGCTGGGAACATCCTTGTATTGCCTCTCAAAAATAATAAATCTTTGTCACCATGAAGCCTCAAATGACTTCATCAGTTAAAAGAATACACTGGCTCCCAAGGAGCATTTAGATTTGATGATGAACAGTAGCACACATTTACATTTCTTTCAGGTAGTAGGCACCCTAGCGAGAAGGCTTGTTTCTTCTTTAGCTGCCTGTCCCTCCCTTGGCTTCAAAGTGTAGGATACCCCTTCACTTTCAGACAGCAGTGTCTCAGGGTCGGCATTAACCATCATAGGAGCCTCACTTCACTGCCTCTGTTCTCCCCACACACCTGTCCTTCCGCTTCTCGGTCTCCCATACCTCAGTGGGTCATCTGCACTCTTAGACCTGCGACAATGACACATGGCAGACATACCCTCAACTGGGGATCTTTTCTAAAATGTCACACTCAGTCATTTAAGGACCTGGAAAAACAGAGTGCCATATGCAGCAGGCCGTTTTTGTCATATCAGGCATTGACCCATGTGCTGGGCACAAGCTGGAACTTCGCTGCAGCAGAATCTGCCACAAGCAAAGAGGCCATACCGCCACACACTGGGAAATGGCCACACACCCATTAGCGGGCTCACTAAGGCCACAGGTGAAAACTCTCTGCCTTCCCACCCCAACTGCAGTCCGATCTAGGTGGGAGGAAGAACTAGCTGTACCAGTTGCAGAAGGGGACTGGGAACGGATAGTGTCCTACTCGGCTAAGGTGTCTAGAAATGCATGATTTAAGTAAATCCAGTTTGTTGTCCTTCTTGCATATCTCTCCCAAGCTACATTCAAAGAGCAGTTGCCCTGTACCCTCGTCGTCAGACGCAGTGCTAACTTCCTACACATGCTGGGGTCTGCCCATCCTTGTCACAGTACTGGTTGACCGTTACTACACAGCTGACCCAGGCTACCGGTATGGACGCCATGCACTGCTGGGAGCCTGCTCACTTGGGGTGTTGTAAGGCCATGGAGAGGGTAAGAGCATGCTACCTCGATTTTGGCTTACATGCTGTCGAAGTGCTTGATTACCCAGAGGTGGGGGGTACCTGCCCTCCATTGGTGGGGGGCATGGTGCTTGTCGCTCGCTGTTTAGGCCAAGGCTGAAAGCGCTGCCGTGACGGCTGAGGAAGTGCGGGGTCTACGCAAGTATCCGATCTCGCAGAGCTGGGACGAGCTGTTGATCGCCTTCCAGTCAGTGGCTGCAGGTGTGTCGGACACACCCTCTCCTGGGTGCTCCCATAGCGCTGCGCCTGATCCTGCTGAATCCTCTCATCCATCAGGCAGACACGCGAAGGGACTCTTGAGAGCAGGTGCCCCTTCTTTGCTTTCTAGATAGGCACCACTAACAGATTCCAGCCCTGCTCACCCTTTACAGCTCTGCTGACCCAGGCCTTTTTCACACACCTGCAAAACCTGACCTGAAGCCCAACACCAACAGGTGCATCACACGTCCCATGCCAGGGCCAATGGACCGCTCCCCTCCTCCCCCCACCCAGTAACATACTATCTCTAATGAGCATTGACTGCCAGATAGTTATGGTTTTCAACAGTTTTTTTGCCCCCTTGTTGTACCTTACCCGACCCCATCTCACTCCTTTCTCCTTATATAATTGTACCTCTCTAAGTTGCTGTTATGCAAGTGACAGTTATTAATGTGGCCAGCAATGTCGAGAGTGACATGTAGCGGTGGAGGCTGACCTGACCTCCCCGATCCCTCAATCCATGGCACTCTATAAAAACATACAAGCCTAGACTTGCTTGGCAAGGACCCTGTGGACTGTTAGATAGGCGTGGGACGGACCGCAACAGCGCGCAAACTTAAAGTGCATCTACGCCCCCTCCTTCCCCATAGTGCAGAACCCTATGATACCAGTATTACTAGACATCAGTGCGCGATTGCTAGCAGACAGTCAAAATCTGTTTACATTCACTGACCTTTACCCCTATAGCCAGTTCATCCTACCACCTACACTAACCGACCACCGCGGCCCACTCTGATGGATATATTATTATACCATCAGATTCGCGCTTTATGCTACGCACGACATGCCACATTCCCTGAGCCTCCACCTATGCTACATGCCCTGGAGCACATACTGACTAATATCTCGCACCACAAGCACATCACTCGGCTTTACACAGTTATACAAGTTAGAGCGCCTATATATGCACCCTCAAAGCACATGCCAAATGGGCGCTGGGCACCTACATCCACTGAGCAATGGACATACTGCTGTGAACAAACCGCAGCCCTTTCACCCAACTACAGACTGCACGTCATACACTTCTAGTTCCTACACCAGTTATAGCGTACACCCATACAACTACAACATATGGGTTTGAGGGAGGAGGTGCGATGTGAGAGATGTTCAGCAGCTCCGGTCTCGTTCTTACATCTAGCTTCAGAATGTCCTCGGATTGCTAAATTGCTGTCTTTAACCTTAGCTCGCAACCTCTAACTCTTATGGATACATTATTTTCTTAATTACTCTCATACTTTTAGTACAGTTACATAAAAAAAAACTAGAATCACAACATTTGTACTATGTTTTTACACAAGGCGAGCACAATGAAAGCAAACTTTTAGTAAATGCACTCAGTCAGAAAAGAAAGACACTCTTGTATTAATGTTTTTTGGGGAAAAAAGTACATTTCTTTGAACCTTTTTATTACTATTAAAATATATCTAGAAACCGAGCTCTACCACGTGCATCCTTCTCAATTGCCAGTGGGATGGCTTCGATTCCATTCTCTTCTCTCTTTGCAGGTCTTGCGGCATGAGTCATGCCAGCTGCTCCATTTTCAAATGTACTTCTATTGCACTCAAGTAGTGCCTCATTGTAATTCTTTACAATTTTAGGTTTTATTTTGTATGGAATTTGCATGATTTTGAATCGGATGATTGAATTGTGAACTATTTTTAGTTTTTGAGATTCTAACTTCCTTCTCTTTGCCTGAAATAGACGAATAGCTGCACAATAAAAACAGAGCATTATCAAGTGCCTGTCCATTTATGTGTCCAGAAATGATCATATGTCAAAGCTTATGTTGTCCCTGCGCAGTTGAGTTGTAGTGGAATATATTGACTAATGCTGCTTCACTGGGTCCGCCGTTCATGTAGCTAACATCTTTTGTTGTAAGATAGAGGCAGAGCAGGATCCAAGGCTTTAGGAGTTTATGCTAAAACGGACAAAGCGTCTCGTCACTCATTGACCACTTTAGGTTGTTTGCAAAGTATAGTAGGGAAAGCAAGTTCTGGTGGGTTAACATAGGGATATACTCTAAAAGTATTTTTCCGAGATCATGTAGCAGCTTTCCAGTAAAACAGAATTGTGTTATGATTGATTTTAGAATAGTGCAATATCTTTGGAGCATCAAAGTGCTTACCTTTATAATTTTCTGATAATGAAACCGATCTCTTTTTAAGAAAGAAGAGGAACAGAAAGTGACTGAAGGAATTTAAAGCACACGTAATGCATAGGTGTCCCATTTCGTAACTCCATGTATGAGTAGTTTGTCCATTCCAGTTTTTTTCTTTGAATTTTGGGATTTGAAGCCTTGGTTACCACATTATAAGAGAATAACTAAAATACCCTAAATGGAAACAAACAACCTGGCCTCGATATGCTGGCCTGGACCTGGGAAACTTCAGAGTTCGACCTATGTTGGTTAAAAGGCTTTAAGTGCTTCCTGACGGAGAGCAGAATATAGCACCACCTGAGTTTCATAGTGAGAGCAAGCCAATGCATAGGAGAGTTGCACTACAAGGCACCAATTCCAATGATGGCTGTGCTGACCTAATGCTTGGCAAACAAGAGATCATCATTGTTGGAAAGATTGTTCCTGGTTGAAAGCAAGTCCATGGTCTCCTTTACAAGGAAAGCTGGTAAGTTAATAAGTCAGCTACATGGATATTAGAACGACTGTTAATGCGGAAGACAATCATGCAAGTGATTTTTATTTTAGTGTTGGCACAAGTGGATCATCGGGAAGAGGCTTAGCATACCGCTGCAGACATTTTTTATATCTCATAGATGTAACTGAGTAAATGTTGTAGTAGTTGCTGTTGGGTCAAGGTAGTGCATATAGGATACTTACGGGCTGATACACAGTAGAACTGTTAAGGATATGGCTTTCTGGCATCAGGAATAGGTGAGAGAATATTAAAGAAGTAGATACCTTTTAGGGATTTTTCCCTCTTAATTTCAAGAGCGTGGCTGCTGGGGCCCAGAAAGTTTAGAATACAAAAATGCTGGGTCAAAACTGTAGAATGCTTTTAGTTGTGTATCTGTCTATTTTCTTTTTGTGCAATAAGTGGCTTTCATGGCTTCAATTTTGGCAGCTTTTAGTTGATTTGCTAAGTCATTAATGAAGTGAGTGTTTGGAACTTTTAAATGATGCAGCTGGGTTTGACGGTGGTAAAAGGTTAAAGTGTTAACCGTATGAGGAATATGATGGTGAGGTTAATGTGATCCGAATTTCTCTTAACAGTACAAAGTGTGCTGTGGTATGTAAACCATAGATGAGAGAAGGGGCTGCCTTACGTCAGTTAGCACACTGGGCATTGCTACAGTTGATATAAGAGATGGCAAGTACTTTCATTGCTGCTTTCAAGGCTGGGTATTGGGCACCAATTATGGGAATTCTTCTAAAGCCCTCTTTGCATGTAGCATGTCATCTTGAACTCAATCCATTGGGCACCAAGTAACTAATGAATCCCTTGGGGCCAAAGGTGACCTGTTTATATGTAAATGTAAATGTACATGTATTTATATAGAGCAAATCGCCCACATCGCAGGCATCTATGCGCTTGCTTAGGGAACCCGTCCTGGTATTCCCCTGTGAGATACCCCGGCAGGGTATCCACAAGGTGAAAGCCAGGCATCCCGCCGCGAGGGGCCGTTGTGGAGATTAAGCAAGCTATTGCCGAGAGTCGCAGAGTGTGAACCCGTGAGTCGAGTAGGCACCGGAGCGAGAATTATCGAGTCTGTGGAATTATTGAGCCCAACCCCCGTCGGGGCGGGGAATTGAACCCTGGTCCAGGGCCGATCTTAGCTTCCGGGTCTGCCGCCTCTAACCCCTGAGCCACACTTCTCCACAATATATGAGAATTAGACCTTTCCCTAGGGAATCGAAATCTAGGACCTCTGGAGTATAACCTTCCTTCATACTAGGGAGAAGTCTCTCTAGACTTTACACTCTACTTACAACAAATGTAGATCCAGTCGTTCTACTCTGAACTTACATTTTGATAATCCGTTACTGATTACCGTACATGTACTTACTACAGATTGTCTGGAAATTGCTGTTTGTACTGTCCAACATTGTTCAATGCGAAGCCTTTACACAAATGGCAATAAATGCTGTAATAAAAAAAAAAAATGGGGGGGCGCCAGTTGCATGGTTAATTTAGGGCACAGTTTTGGGCCGCCTTTTCTCACCACAGGACATACGTGAACACAACTTCTCATTCCTTTTACTGGCATAATTTACCTCATTATTTTATTTTGTGTCTACTGCAGTTTACTAAGGGAGCCTTTGTTTACAGGTCATGTAAATTGTTGGCGATCCAGTAGGACTGAATCTACTGATGCCATATTAACTTGTTGTCCCTTTTAACCAAAGCCAATCACCAGTGATCTCAATTAGATGGGACTAGCCGCAAACCACTTGATTTTGGTAGGACTCAGACCATGTTTGAAGTTGTTGTACTGTCATAAAAACGTATCTGGCCCTTTAATCACATGAACGAAAGTGAGCAGTATATTTAGACTTTTCTTCGCAATAGCAGAAC
Source organism: Lissotriton vulgaris (assembly GCF_964263255.1). NCBI lineage: Eukaryota > Metazoa > Chordata > Amphibia > Caudata > Salamandridae > Lissotriton > Lissotriton vulgaris. The sequence continues at coordinate 1,467,986,284 of NC_141694.1, forward strand.
CAATTTCTTTTTTTTTTACTGAGTTTTATATAGCATGAACTTTACCTTAAGGAATCGGGTATCCAAACGCTTTTACATTCACCAGTTACATTACAGATTAACACAGTCATGTTTTTTTCTTAGGCACAGGGAGATTAATTGATTTGCCCAGAATCTCAGGAAGTTGAGCGTCATTGCTGAGACTCTAGGAAAGGCAAACCCTATGGACACACTGCTTTTCTGCTGCTATACTTTTATGTCTTATTGCATGTCAATACTATTCAATTTTAATTTGATATCGGATGTGTGTGCATAGGGTTTGCCTTTCCCTGAATCCTTGTGTTACACCAGCTTGCTGGTTTAACCTATGAGTGGTTATTAGGTTTTTCCACTCACCCAGTTGCACCACCTTACTTTTCTCCTGTGTGTCTATAATTGGCAGTGCGCCCATAGCTTCGCTGACACTAAAAACCTTCCTGCAATTGCCGAGACTCGAACCCGGTTCCCCTGATTCAATTTGACCGCCCCAGCCTTTAGGCCACATTCTCTCCCCGATTAACAAAAAGTTACTTATACAAATACTATTCAACAACTATATTCCCATCTCCTATGTATTCAAGAGAACCTAAACCAGACGATGCTATAATATTGAAAACATTCTTAAACTAATAAAAGCCTAATAATTAACTGTCTGATTCAAGAAATGGCCCATACATTACCAACTTGTTTAATTTCTTTAAGGTTTTGGTGTAACGAGATGGGAAACCTACCTTGATAATGTGCCGGTTAACATTGTAGCGCGCACAACTATCTCCGTAATTAATGGTAACCACTTCCTTCTAGGGTTAATATTATGAGGAGATAGATGAATAATAAAATGAGGTGAAAGAGAGGAGAATTAATAGTAGTCAAGTTGTCCTATCACTGATATGTAAACCTAAATATTGTACTAGTTAAGCTTATTAAAAAGTGGGGCATATGGATAATTTCGGTTTTGTTTGTTTGTACATTGTTAATATTAACCTAAGAGTCGTTAGAGCCCTTTACTTTGGAAAACCTTTGTACGTTACACTGGTTGCATGAAAAACAAAATGCATTTTCTGCATTTCAAAAAGATGGGAAAATGTAACCAATAATGATGTAAGTATTTCAATGTAAGTATACAAATTAGAATACTTAGTTTTGAGTGGCTACCTCCCATTGCACACAATCAGAAAAAGGGAAAGGATTTTTTTTCCAGAGTAGTATTGTCATTGTACCAATATAATCATACCTTTTGGTTAGGGAGGAAAAGTTTGTTTCCGGTGAATGGAACAGAAGGTAACCTTGTCCTGGATATCTAGACGTGTCGACCTCGAGAGCAGGGAGATTGGAAAGGTTGTCATTCAATGTGTGGCACCTGTGTAAATAGTAAAAAAGTGTGAGGAAACAAATGATCAGGGGGTTGGGATTGTGAGATGGAGGTTCAATGTGTGTGAAGTTGGTTCAGTGGCATCTTTGGATTGAGCCCCTACATACTGTAACCCTTCTTTATGCATTATTCACCACATCCATTGTGGATAGACCTCTTGAGTAGGCTTTTCAGTAGATAGTACAAGTGGGACTTAGGAGAAATAAGGTGATGTAGCTCCCCACTCAATTAGGAAAAATCGACCTAGATGTGGCTTATGGTTAAGCATAAAGGCTTCTCGTAATATAGTAACAAACTACTTTTGGTTTTAGACATTATCACTGATGTAACATGCGAGGTCCTAATTAGTACTGGGAAAAAAGTTTGAAGTGACTTTAGAGTTAAGTGTGAAAATAAGACAAGAACTAATGTTTTAAAAAAGGCCAAACACCACTGAAATACACCCTTTATAGTTGCCACTGTGAACTATGGAAGTCAAAACTGATGTAATTACACAAGTTTAAGGCAATTGTAAATTTCTGTAACATAATTGTGTAACTCAATTGATGTATATAACCACTTAACGCACACAATCTTGTATCGTCTTCCAAAACACTCCATAACATGTTCAATTGTTCCCCAGGTATGTTAGTGTTAATACCTACATAAATGCTACATGAATGCTTCTTCTTCTTAGTACTGCAATTTTAGTAAAAACAATATGTTGAACCTCATAAGTAAAACTACATTACTATTTTTTGATTTATTTCCATGTTAGAGTGCAACAGATAGCTCTTCAAATTCTTCATCAAAGAGGGAACCACCCATGCAGATAATATCATCTCCAGCGTCTGATATTGATAGATACTGTGCTCTCGGCCATATTCATGACCAGTATATCTCGGACCACTACCATCTGAACCAAGTGAGTGTTCTTTACTTTCTATTTAATTCACTTTGAAACTATATCGTTACCTCGATCAGGCCGTCATTTTATGTTTGATATGGTGTCGCTTGCCACTGTGATGCAAAATATATAAGCCGTGTATTACTTAAAATTGTGTTACTTCTTAAGCCCATATGGCACATTCAATGTACTGCCAAGTATAAAAATCTATATTTTTTAGTTTTGGTACAGACATAATTGACATTTATATTTCATAACAAGGTTAGCGGGCACGGTACTAGTAACTGTGGCAAAGAGGCATTGTTTCTGTTTGGGAAGTGGTTAAATGTCTTGTATCAGGCAATACACTACAATACTTTAGATTGACAAACCTGCATTGACTTTCCAGATCTTTGGTGGCCATGCTCTTCATTGACCCTAGGTAAATGTCCATTGCCTTACATTGCAACAGAATAATAGCTTTCCAGATTCAGCTACATTTGCAGTGTCACTGAGCTCCACAGGTAAAATTATTTGCAGTGTTTAGAGCTCTTCAGATGTCCTGCCATCATCAATGAAAAGCTCTACTAGCACCTGCACGTTTTTTTGCGGTGGGCAAATTTATTCTAGTCATTCTTTTCTTTTCTAGACGATCAATGTGTTTTTCTAGATATGCCTGCTTCTACAGTTGCTCTTCTATTTATACACCATCTCTAGCTCAGCTTCTAGAAAACACCTTGTGTAAAAAAAAAAAAACAGCTGATGAGACCTGTGCATCCCCTCTGTTTTTGGCACTTTAAGGTCTGCTTTTTAGGGAACACCTGCTTTAGCCTCCTTGGCACGACACAAAATCTAATAGCATAATATAATATGACGCCTCCAATGATTTTTCTCCTAATGTCTGTTTTCGCATCCAACCACAGAGCGCCATGTGCTATAGAGTTTATAGAACAATAGGTTAAGGTTCGAGGGATTCAAGCGAACTTAAAAACTGCAGTTTGTTATTAAGAGAGATATGGTTGGGCCACCAGTACATCTTCCTTTTCATCAAAGATCCCAATGTTTTGGCTGGTTTTTCTTTCTCCTTGTACTTGTTCTTTGGTGTTTTCCTTCACAGGCAAAAGTGAAGTTGCATAACCTCATCGGGAGATGTCATGAGATTTCCTACTTATTAAACCAAGGAGTTAAAGCTTGCTCCTTGCCTGTTTGGCATTTCGTGAGCATGCACCTCAAAAGACATCCTCTTTCATCTAGACCGTATCAATAGAAATTAGATGTGCTCTTTTTGGAGTATTTATGACTATTCTCGTGCCCTACCAGGCATATCTCTTATCGGTTGATGAATGTTCTTTCTCCTCAAAACATTAAAGAGAAATGGAAGCTCTTTAAAGTCTTGAGTTGAAAGATATGGTCTCAATGGAGGCTACAAAGTGCGTAGGGATTTTTAGTGATGAAAAGTGACAAGACTCTGTGTAGAAGTCCTTCCTCAGGCCTAATAAAAGCAGTAAAAGAGATGGGTGTGGCCGGGATTAAGTTGGCGGACTTGAGTTAGGAAATTCACTTGCTTGGCACTCCTGTTGCTAGCCGCCTATGGGTCTGTCCACCGCCATCAACTAGGCTACAGGCCATGGTAGATGACAGAGAGCCCCAGAAGAGTGCAGAGCACACCAGTGGTACGTAGCGACCTGCTGATCGATTAGCCCACATCTGTGCCTGGTGGGCCTTGTGGCCTGGAACTCACCGCTGGTCCATGTGGCTCTGAAGTGACAGGCCGCAGTTCTGGTGGACCGCCAGGCCTACAATGGCTTGACACTGGACTGTGATGGACCTCCTCATTGACCTAGCTTCTTAACCCCCTTATTGCAATAGTCGGACAATGACCTAATGCAGTGGCTCCTCCTCCCTTGCATATAGCCATGAGACTCTATGCACTCGGGGAGGGAAGTTCTCTTAGTTCTCTCCGGTGTTTGTAGAGTCACACGGCTCATGCAGTGATCATGGGCTGCTCCCTTACTTGAGGAGGGCTGTGGCAGCAAGGACACCTGAAAGCAGCTGCTCATAATCAGTTCCCACATCTGGATGCCCTCACATACGAGGGCAGACTTTTTTGTTTTTTCGCACTCAGTTGGATGCAGTGGGCGTTAACCAGTTTTCGTTGCATAATTTCAGCACCATGGCAGGGCTTAAGTAGGCTCATCTAGGTTATCAACCTTTGGTGAGTGTCAGCAACAGCATGAAGCGAACTTCATTCCAGCAGGGTGAGATACATTAGACAATATCCTGGAGGCAATTGGGATAGCCAAGGTTTCCCTGGAGGTGGATATAGTTGCTGTTGCAATTGATTATGGTCCGGTGCTAGAGAACCAAAAATAGCTGAAAAGATTACTCGGTCAGAATATGTGCTCCAAGATCTGCAACCCCAGACACCTGGTTTACAGCAGCGGCTCAAGGATCTAATGGACCGAGTGGCTTTCTGGAGGGCTTGGTGAAGGGTCGCCAGTGGCACAGTATCATCGGGGGATTTAAAAATATGCAAGGTATTGAGAAGACACATCCTTATCAAGTTCCTGGAGAACTGATTTAGGATCTTTGTGATATTTCACACTCTGCTTTTTTCCTCCATTAAAAGAGCCCATCTTGCTTCTGCTCAAAGGCTGCCTCCTGATGCACTGCCTAGTGCGATCATTGCCAAACTGTTGCATTTTAAAAACTGAGACAAAATATTGTGAGCTGCTAGGCAAGCTGAACGGCTTAAATGGACAGTCACCCACTCCTTGCATTTCCATATTATATACTGGCCATCCAACACCAATCGGTCTCCTTTCAAGGCATGAGAAGAAATCTTCGAGAGATGGGACTGAAATATTTGCCTCTTTTTCCTGCCAAGCTCAAGATTTTAGTAGGTTAAAGTGTCTTCTACTTCACCGAATTGGAAGCAGTTTGAGAACAGCAGGGCACCTCGTCAGAGGCAGACACTTTAAGTGGGAGCACCAGATTGCTAGACATGGGCTCAGGAGAGCCATGTTGAAGCTCGATGAGGCCCTGGGCTCTCTTGCCACTTGTCTCCATGAGCGAGTTCAGGACAGCTCGGCACTTGTTGCAGTGGTCTCCTTCAGAGACCCACCAAGGGCTTCTGTTTCTCTCTCAGCCAAGGCCTCCTCCAACAAAGATAGATCATCCCATCTGTTATCCCTTTGCAACTCAGAATCCCATCCAGTGGTGACCCTCCACCCTCGGAATGCTGATGACTTTCTGTGAATGGGGTCTCTATTGGATCACCTAGAATGGGCTTAGACTTCGGATGTGCTAACCTGCTTAAAACACTTCAGGCTTCAGTTTCATATGACACTATGCTCTCATTTGCGTTATCTGATCGCTTTCTAGATTCATTGTTGATGATGCATGCATGATTGTGTCAGAGTAGCCTTTCTGTAATTTAGGAGTAACAAATGTGCACAGTTTGGCAGCCCATCAATATCTTCCACTGATACTACCTTTTCAACTCTGAATTATGTCCTTGATGGGTGGTTGAGCCTGGGCGGGACCCAGCTAGTCACTGGCTACACATCACACCCCAGATGCAATTTCCTAGGTCTTCTAGTATTCTTGGAACGCTGGCCATATACTCTGTCCATTGTAATATGTCTATTGTTCTGGTCATCCGTGTCAGGGACTGATTGAGATCATACGGCCCATCTCCGTTCACTACAGAGGCACTAACACTACTTTGCTGATAGTCTTGGAGGGCAGGCCAGGAATTGCTCTTTAGCAGTAGCGCAAACATCTACCCATCACCATCATGGAGGGGCCGTAAGCATTTACATGTTCACTTGGAACATTAGGGGTATACACATGGCAAACAAACACTTCTGAATCTACTCACTCCTCAAAGATAGGGAATTACATGTGGTTCTGCTCCAAGAATCCCACATAACACTAACAGAAGGAGCCAAACCTCAGAACTGCTTGGCAGGGCAAAGTTTTCTCTACTAATTTCCCGGTCTACTCTGGTGGGGACCTTAATCTGGGTGAGGGCAGGTGCTCCCTATGAACCAGGTGCAGTAGGCAGATAGGGAGGATAGAGTGGACCTGGGGGAAGGTAGGTTGGATGGGGTCCCATCAATCTAGGAAGTATATATTCTTCCAGTATGGAACATGCATTCCTTCACTGGCTATTAGAACAGCTGGCTAAGTGGGTGCACCTTGCATACATCGTAGGGGTCATCCGCCAGTACTGCAGGCTCAGGCCACAACGAGGGAACGTCATCCTCGCCAACAATTGTGTGGGAGTCCATCAGAGTAGTTACTCAAGGTCATAACATACATGTCAGAACCTTGAGTGAATTCAAGACTCCAATGTCCAAAGCGAACGTAAGGTGGCAGGAGAGATGCTGCTCTCGGCGATTCTCACTAGGCAGCCTGTGAGGAGCCGGCAGCCATAGCTAAGCAGATCCGCTTTTAGATTATACAGTTTATACGGCTTTGGGCTTATACTGAAGAGGACAGGTGGGTAGGCTATTGGCTTGACAACTTAGAAAATGCACAAGCACCTATCTCATCACTGCAGATCATGCTCAGAACTGTCTTCTACACACAGCAAGAAATTCATGCAGCCTTTTATGAATGCTGTTGTGTGCTCTAAGAGGATGAGACTATGGGAGTGAAAGCAACAGTGGAGGCATTTTTAGGGGGAGCTGCCTTTGCCTAGAGGTGACCTGAACTAAGGGAACATTTCAGTCCTATTTTTGTCCAAAATATCAGGGAGGCCATCTCGGAGCTAACCACTGGCAAGATCCCAGGGACTGACGGGTCCTGTTGAAATTCTTTCAGACCTGTTCGTGGCACCAACATTGGCGATAGGCAATAGTTCTCGAGGGTGTGCTACCACTGTCTCTCAGGTGAGACCCTGGTAGTATCGATCCCATAAACTGGATAGTTCCCCCTTGGACACTTCTTCATGTCAACCGATAGCTATCCTGAATTCTCACTATAAACCTCTTAGGAAGGTTTTGGAAAGCTGCATACTGTGAACGCTTACCATCCTGATTCACCTTGACAGACCAAAATGGCTTTATGCCCAGGAGGAGCATGTCACATAACAGTAGGAGATTGTGCAGGATTATGAAAGCAGCTCCTTCCGTGTGGTTTCTATCTGTCTGCCTAGTCCTTGACCTGGAAAAGGCATTTGATACTCTGGATTGGGAGTACCTGTTCGCCATGTAGGTCTGATGTCACTTTGGAGAATGTACAGCGTGTTTCTGTAAGAGTCATACTGGCAGAGTCTGGACAGGTAAGTTATTTCCTGCTTACTTTGGAATTCGGAGGAAAACCCAGTAGGAGAGGAGCCTTGTCTCCTTTGCTTTAAGCTTGCCACAGGTTGTGAGACTGAGGTAGGAGGGGAGCCCCTGGGGCTTCTGCTTAGCTAACTAGAGCCAGGGGGTAATCGCTGTATGCTGAGGTCATGGTGTAAATCTTGAGACATTTATGGTTATCACGGTGCGTAACTAGAACCAGGCAGGCATTTGCCTTGGCTTCTGGGCTGCAAGTTAATTGGTCTAAATCCTGACTTTTTTCCGCTGCACCCTGATGGTGCTCTGACTCATCAGCAGTTCGATAATCTGGGATAAGGATCGATCACACTGACCGGGACTTTGTAGTTGGAAATCTTATTCGGATAGTAGCAGTCATTAGAGCTCAAATACCTTGCTGGAGGACAGTCCCTCTTTCAGTTATGGGACTTATCCCTTTACCCAAAATGATGGTGATGTTGCCCCTTCTGTACTACTTTTCCTATCGCCCTATTCTTCTTATGAGAAAATTCTTCTGAGAACTAGATGCCCAGATTGAGGATCTAATATGGCACAGTGGCCAGTACAATGTCGCTTTGGCCAAGCTGCATCTTCCTTTGAAGTTGGGCGAGCTGGGATCACTGAATCTCAAGCAATATTGCAACTTAGTGTATAAGGCACTGGTGTTCGGGGCACTCACTGGACGCAACATGCTGTGACTGGCCCCCTGCATCTTCAAAAGTTGCCTTGCCCCCTGGACACTAAGCTTGGATGCAGATTACTATGATTATTACACATGACGCGGAGCAGCCTCACCCGGAGCTTGCAGGTCTCTGAACATGCTACACCCCATGCCCCTGTCATCCCCTTGCTTGGCATGCCTAAGCACCTTGGCCGCCTCATGGCTGGCAATCTGACTCACTACGACAACACGGCCATCACATTGCATGATTGTCTGTTTCAGGATGACCAGCTCCTCTCTTACGATGCACTTAGTAACAGTTTGACTTGCATAAAGGGCAGTTCCTGATCTACTGACTTTTAGTTAAGGCCCTCAAAGTCAAGTGGACATTATGAACACAGAACCCATGACACTTTCTCTGATTCACACCTTATTCGTGAAGGGAAACTGGAGGAAGCAAGGCAGCTGGATATATAAGGCTATTCAACTACTATTATAGCAGTCTCATCATGACATATGTGAGGCTGAATTAAGTAGAGCACTTCATGACAAGTAGTGGGAGAGTCTATTAGAATACCCACATACCATCTTGCGCAATGCCAAGTTCGAATACATATAGTTTAGCATTGTACACAAAGCTTATCTATATCCTGATAAAGTAAATGCAATTTTCCCTGTTGCCATCTTTTCCTGATCTTACTCTGCAACACCTTCAGCAAATTTACAATATAGTTATGGGACTGCCCATCTTTGGCGGCCTACTGGTATGAGGTCGCAGGCAGGCGGACTACTATAAATATGTTAGCCAACTGAAACAGCTTGGAGGTCTCCTCTCTGGTGCTCTATAAACTGCCTAGAAAGAATAAAGTCGCTGCCCGTTTCCTCAAGCTTGCTTTACTCCTTATTAATCAGGCAACCACCATGAAATGGAGCACTGCAGTGCCTACCATGTCCAAACACATGGCGAAGGTCACTACATAGGGAAGAAAATGGAGGCCTGTGCAAGTACCTGGTTGCCATCAACGGGAGTAACCTTTTGTGTAATATTTTTTATGTGGCTCCATAAGAAATTTCTAGGCTCCTCATTCCCTCTGGCCTAGTCAAGGGACTGGGTCCTACATTCTTCCAAGTATTTTGCCAAATGAGTCAGATACCCTTTTCTCAGTCTGGTTCCACCTTCACCCATGCTACTGCTCCTAATTTTTGCCTTTTTGCGTCTCCCTTTGGCCTTCCGATCCACTGGTCAGGGCTGGACTTCGTTACTTCCTTTGCTTGTGCCCATTTATGACGGTGAATTGTTTGCTCATATTATTGCCTGCCTCCCTATGTCTGGGATTGATGTTTTTTGTTCACTGTTCTTCTTTCCACTACTTACTACTTATTGACCATATGACTCACTTTATCTTGCGAGGATAAGCGGTCTACTTCCTGTATTCAGTGCACTTGGTGGTAGTCGTCTGGGTAGATGATGTACACCAATGGTTCTTATCTGTGGAGGCCCACTATGTCACTAGTTAAAGCTATAGGTAACTGCCTAAACAATTTCTACAATTTGAAACCCAAAACAGTATGCAAAAATACAGAAACAAGCATACATCAAACAAACCCAAATATGGAATATTTAAGTAAATACACACAAAAATAAGAGAATATCGATACTGACCTATGCATATTGTCAGCATATTCTAGGGCTGCTTCAGTTTGGGCCACCAGTCGTCCATACTATATTCATTTTCCTGTACTTACGCTGCTCACACAATATAAGAGAACTATAACAACATTTCTGTTGGATACTTCTGCCTGTGGATTCCTCACCTTTTGAATACCCCCTGCGCCAGCATTCCGCTGGAAATTCTTCCTAGCTCTCCCCATGCCGAAGAGGACGTCACAATGGGCCGGCTCCGTACCCGGCATCGCGTGACGTCACAGGAGCCACAAAAGGACCTTGTTGACGTGATGACGTCAGTTCCCTTTTTTCCGCGCCGTCGACGCCAACGGATTTTCTGGGCTTCATTTTCATAGAGGGAAAACGTTGTATCCTTGTTTCTGATTCTTTAGGAAATGGCTACTTTGAGGAAATTAGGTTTTAAACCGTGTAGAGAATGTGGTGGGCACATGTCCATTACGGACCCGCACGAAGATTGCCTTTGGTGCCTTTCTTCGGACCACTATGTCGAGGAGTGCAGAAGCTGAGAAAAATGAATCCGAAAGCGATCAAGGATCAGGAAGCTAAGTTATTTATGGCCAAAGCTAAAAAGGAGAAGAGAGGAAGGAAAAGGGCAAAGTCTTCGTCGTCGCACACGTCGAGATCGAAAAAAACATAAGAGGTCCAAGAAGAGACACGCTTCACGACATCGCTCTTTGAAGTCAAGAGTACGGACGTCGAAGACGAGGTCCAGGTCAGTGACTCCAGTTGCAAGATCTCGAAGAAAGGATTATATTTCTCCTTCGCCTAATGTGACGCCGGTATCATCTCTGAAGCTGGTGGCATCTCCAGCTTCTGATGTCTCTTCTCATCATGATGATTTTCCGGCTCCAGCGGCTTCGCCGACTCCGGGTGAGTCCTCTCCAGTCTGTGGGACTTCGCCTGTGCGAGCGCCGACCCCGGCTCCACAGGCTCCAGTTCAGGCTCAGGTGACTCTCCATCAGGAAGGTGCAGATCCTTACCCTCCTTTTCCTGCTCCTGGGGCTGATTCATCGCATTTTTTAAATGCTATGTTTGCTAGAACCTCGACTCCATCCTGCGTGCCTTCGGGCCTTGGCTTTTACCCTGCAAGTACCTCAATACTATCCCCAGGCTCCTTTTATGCCATTTATGCTGTCGACTCCGGCTTGGCATTTCCCGGCTCCGCGGACTCCATCTGCGCAGCGAGATCTGTCGACATCGAGGAAGCGACGTTGCTGTTTTGTCCGACGTCGCGTACGGCTCCACCGACACCAATGCCTAAACATTGCTCCAGGAGAGAGGCGCAAAGGTTACTTGAGGAGGAGGAGTATCATCTGCATGAGCAGGAAGAAGGTGAAATTCTAGAATTAGTGGATTAATTTGAAGGCCTTCAGGATGCAAGTGGCCCTGACACTTCCCCTGAATATAACCTGCCTTGTGCTTCTGATGATATAATTCAAGACATGGCACCTTACCATGTGGTGATAAGGAAGGCGGCTGATTTGTTGGGTCTTAAACTTCCGACTGCGGATGTCAAGTCTAACACTCTTACAGAGGTTTTGAATAATCCTCCGTCTTCCTCTGAACCTCTGCTTCCTTTTACAGAAGCTTTAACAGAGCCAATTTTAGAGGTTTGGCAGAAACCTTTGTCTGCTCCGGCTGTATCTGGATCAATATCAAGGAGATACAGGGCTGCACCTAGTGATCCAGCGTTCTTGTCGTCTCACCCAACACCTGAGAGTCTGGTTATACAAGCATCTTGCTCGAAGCAGTCTTCTAGTGCATTTCCAACTATTTTGGGTGACAGGGATTCTAAGAAAATGGAACTAGAAGCAAAAAAGGTATTTTCTTCTGCCAGTATGGCTTTAAAAAATACAAATGCGACTTGCCTTTTAGGTAGATACATCCATGCATTATTGGACTCTGTTGTTCGGTTGTCTCCTAAGTTACCTGAGGAAGACCGTGCCAACTTCTTAGAGGTCCTTTCTGACTCACAAGCTGCAGCATGCCAAGTAATTCAGTCACGATTTAGAAAAGGGGGTGGTGATGAACAGAGTGTCTGAGTTAAACAGACCACTCTTACCCAGTCCAAAGATCAGGGCTTGATCCATCACCGTAATTTATCTCACTGCCCCATCCCAGCTCAGAACCTGGCTATATGCAAATCAGGATTCAAGCAAACCGGGCCGAAGACGGCTGTAATGCCAGAAACCGGTCCCCGGGAGCTTGTTTCCTTCCCAGTGTAAGAATTGGCTTTTGTAGTTTGGTTTGCCCTGTTCCCATCATGCACTGGGACAGGAACAGACTAATTTGCATACAGCCAGGTTCTGAAACTGGGATGGTGCAGTGAGCTAAAAAACGGTGTTGGATCTAGCCCTGATCTCTTGACTGGGTGAGAGCTTTCTGCTTAATTCAGAGACTCTGTCCCTCACCACCTCTTGTTGTAAATATAATTTTGTCCACCCTAAGCGTGGAAGGGTATTCTCAGATGTGAGACCCTTGCTCATTGCACCATCAGGATTCAAGCAAACCGGGCCGAAGACGGCTGTAATGCCAGAAACCGGTCCCCGGGAGCTTGTTTCCTTCCCAGTGTAAGAATTGGCTTTTGTAGTTTGGTTTGCCCTGTTCCCATCATGCACTGGGACAGGAACAGACTAATTTGCATACAGCCAGGTTCTGAAACTGGGATGGTGCAGTGAGCTAAAAAACGGTGTTGGATCTAGCCCTGATCTCTTGACTGGGTGAGAGCTTTCTGCTTAATTCAGAGACTCTGTCCCTCACCACCCCTTGTTGTAAAAGTAATTCAGTCAGGCATGGATTCTGCTAACTCTGTGGCACTTATTGTGGGTTCATCTGTAGCAACAAGGAGGCAAGCTTGGCTCCGTTCTTCGGGCTTTTCTGCTGATGTTCAAGCCACGTTGTTAGATCTTCCATTTGATGGGTCAAGACTCTTTGATTCGAAGGCGGACTCTGCCTTAGAGCTTTTCAAAGACAGCAGAGCTACTGCAAGATCTAGGGGCCTCCAGGTGCAGTCTAGAGACCATGGCTATAAAAGATATTGAGTATTTGGGAGATCAGCTTCCTTTCGTAGACGACAACAGTCCCAGCAGAGTCAACAGCAAAATCCTTTCTACAAATCATACAGGGTCTTCCCCTATAAATAGGGGCTTCAGAGGAGCAAATCGTCAGCCATCTTCTTCTTCCTCCTCGACCTCCCCTCCCACCGCTGTTGGTACAACAGGAAAGCAGCTCTAGATTCCCCATCTTGGAGCATGTTTGTCCGGTGGAGGTCGGGTGTCCCACTTTCTACAAGATTGGAGACTGATCAATTCCGATCGTTGGGTCTTGACTCTTGAAGAGAATGGGTACGCCCTCCCTTTCTTGGAGTTTCCTTCTCCTTACCCTCGTCGCCAGAGTGGGTGCTCAGAGGACCACTTACTGTTTTTACAGCAGGAGGTTCTTGCTTTGCTTCAAAAAGGTGCAATAGAGGTGGTTCCGGAGCAGGAAAGGGGTATTTCCTGATACCCAAAAAGGATGGTCGTTTGAGACCAATCTTGGACCTAAGGATTTTGAACCTTTACCTCAGGCAGGAGAAGTTCAAAATGTTAACCTTAGCACAGGTTCTTCTTGCACTGCAACAGGAAGACTGGATGGTGTCCATCGAGCTGCAGGATGCGTACTTTCATCTTCCCATCCTGAAGTCGCATCGGAAGTATCTCCGGTTCATGGTTGGATCACAACACTACCAGTTTGCGGTCCTCCCGTTCGGTCTTACTTCAGCACCTCATGTCTTTACAAAGGTGAAGGCAGTGGTAGCAGCACATCTCAGAAGATTAGGGGTGCCTGTTTTCCCCTACCTGGACGACTGGCTGCTCAAAGCGGAGTCTCCAGAGTTGGTTTCACGCCACTTGCAAGTGACAACTCATCTGTTGTTTAAATTGTGTTTCTCTATAAATGTACCCAAATCTCACCTGGTGCCTGCTTAGCACAGCCTGTTTATAGATGCAATACTGGACACTTCTGTATGTCGAGCATACCTGCCTCCGCAGAGGATACTTGACATACAAGAAATGATTCCTTTGTTTCACAATGGAGCGGTTGTTCCAGTCCTGAAGGTTCTTCGCCTGCTCGGTCTGTTTGCTTCCTGCATTCTGTTGGTCAACCATGCAGGCTGGCATATGAGGGCACCCAGTGGTGCCTCCGCAGGTAGTGGTATCAGAGCAATGGAGATCTTGGGGAGAAGATCAAAATCTCCAGAGAAGCTGCAGCGGAGCTGTCTTGGGGGAGTGTGCAGGGCAACCTGTCTCAAAGAAAGCCCTTTCAGCCTCCTCTGCCGGTGGCTACAGTAATCACGGATGCCTCCACTCTAGTGTGGGGTGCTCATCTGGGGGATCTGGGGATCAACGGTCTTTGGTCTCCAGAGGAAAGGTTGCTTCACATCAACCTGTTGGAACTGAGGGCGATACGTTTGGCACTCAAGGCCTTTCTCCCTTCCCTTCTCGGTCGGTCGGTTCAGTTCCTGACGGACAACTCCACCGCGATGTGGTACATTAACAGACAGGGAGGTGTAGGGTCGTTCCGTCTCTGCCAAGAGGCGTTGCGACTCTGGTCCTGGGTTCAGGGCCAACGGATTTGTGTGTTTGCAAATCATCTGGCCGGGGTACTAAATGTTCAAGTGGACAGTCTCCGTCAGAGTTACTCTGCCGATCACGAGTGGCGGCTTCATCCGGAGGTGGTCCATCACATCTTTCAGATGTGGAGGTCTCCTCGGTTGGACCTGTTTGCCACTCTGGAGAACGCGCACTGCCCGCTGTTCTGCTGTCTCCAGCGTCCGTTGTAGGAGCGTTGGGGGACCCGTTTCAGATAGATTTGAGTTCTCAGCTCCTTTACGCGTTCCCCCCCCCCCCCCCCCCCCCATACCCAACCCCCCCCCCCCCCCCCTACCCTTCGTTCCTCTGGTTCTGAGGAATATTCGCCAAGAACGGACCCAAGTTATATTAATCGCCCCGGATTGGCCAAGAAGGGTGTGGTACACCGACCTACTTCACCTCTCATTGCACCCTCCGCACTGTCTCCCTCTCAGGGCAGACCTTCTCTCGCAGGGGCAGGTTTTACACCCCCGCCTCCAGAGCCTGCACCTTCATGCCTGGAGATTGAACGGGCAACCCAAGTTCTGTCTCTCTCCCACCAGAGATAGTGGATGTTATTTTATCATCCTGGTGACACTCCACTAAATCCGTTGGTCCAGGTTTCTGAAGTGGTATGGAGAGAGGGATATCGATCCTCTTAAGGCCCGTTTATCTAACATTTTGGAATTTTCACTTTCTTTGGCAAGCAAGGTTGTGCTGTAGCTACTGTCAAAGGCTATTTATCGGCTTTGTCAGCCTTTATATGTTTGCCGGATCAGCCATCCTTATTTAAGTCCCCCATTGTAATGAGGTTCATTAAGGGCCTTACAAATGTTTCCTCCCACTCCTTACATTATGCCACAGGGGGATTTGAATCTAGTCCTTACGTTTATAATGGGTTCTCCTTTTGAGCCTCTTCACTCTTGTCCGTTGAGGCTTCCTACTTTTAAAACAGTTTTCTTGATTGCCATTACCTCGGCTAGGAGGGTAAGTGAGCTTTAGGCTCTTAGCTCCAAACCTCCTTTCCTGACCATTCATGCGGATAAGTTGGTTCTAAGGACCAGGGCTGCTTTCCTTCCCAAAGTGGTTACCCCTTTTCACATGGGACAATCTATTACTTTGCCTACTTTTTATCCTCCCCCCTCATCCTTCCAAGGACGAAGAAAGGTTGCATCGATTGGACCCTAAAAGAGCTATCAGCTTTTATTTGGATCGGACTAGTGATCTAAGACTGGACGATCAGCTCTTTGTGGGCTATGTTGAGAAAATGAAAGGCAAGGCAGTGCACAAGAGGATGCTGTCAAGGTGGATCAGCTAGTGCATTAAGATTTGCTAAGCCTTGGCCAAGAAAGAACCTCCGGAAGGTATAAGAGCTCATTCTACAAGAGCTAAGTCTACTTCTTCTGCTTTGGCTAGAGGTGTTTCTGTTCTTGATGTATGTAAAGCAGCAACTTGGGCTTCCCTCCATACCTTTGCAAAGCATTACTGCTTGGATTCTGAGGTCAGGAGGGATGGCCATTTTGCTCGTTCTGTTTTGCAGAATTTATTGGTCTAGTCAGGTGGACACCCTCCTCCGGGAGAGGTACGGCTTTGGGAATCTATTCAAAAGGTGAGGAATCCACAGGCAGAAGTATCCATCAGAACAACAAGTTACTTACCTTCGGTAACGATTTTTTGGGTGGATACAATATCTGCCTGTGGATTCCTCACGCTCCCACCCGCCTCCCCGTTGTCCACCTGCTTCTACCGAAAAAAAGATGTTTTATTTGATTCATGTTTAAGTTTAATGATGAAAAATGCTTTATGCTGGCTTTTTCTCTTTGCCTTTATTGACTATGCAATTGTGATTTTGCATTTGTGCATTTATATATTTGATATGTTATGGATATATTTGAAAATGTGTCGGTCTGCCTCAGTGGCACGGAAAAAATGGGTGGAACTGACGTCATCATGCCGACTAGGTCCTTTGTGGCTCCGGTGACGTCACGCGATGCCGCGTGCAGAGCCGGCCCATTGTGACGTCCTCATCGGCGTGGGGAGAGCTAGGAAAGAATTTCCCCCGGAATGCTGGTGCAGGGGGTATTCTAAAGGTGAGGATTGCACAGGCAGATATTGTATCCACCAGAAAAAGCGTTACCGAAGTTAAGTAACTTGTTCTTTTGTTTCCAATTTAAAATTCTTTAACATTTTCAAAGTGTTGCTTAACTTTCAATTTTACATTTTTATTTATATGTATTTAATTAGTCTGTTAATTTTGTTTAATTTTCGAAACAGTTGCAGACACTGAGTAAGTGTTGCGGACCATGGGTTAGGAATCACAGGTATATGCTGTAATGTTGCATAAAGATATTTTCTTTTTTGCAGTGGGAAGCAGAAGCTGACCATTTTCTGATATATTTTTCCACCCCTTCCTTATTTAGCGCACACAAATCTTGATTTATTTTGCCACGCCCGCAATTATTTTTGTATAATTACAGTCCATTCCATGTACGACCATTCTGGTTAAAATACTACAAATAAACGCAAGTGCTTCCTGCAAAGATTTCTTCAGGTAGTTATTCTTCCAGTGAATGAAGAAATCCTTGAGTCCCATTTGGTAGAGGGAAACGTTTTAAAGCAGGCCTGCTTATAATCTAAAGGTTAGAGGCTCTAGAGATTGCCGAGTTCGAAAATGTTCTCATCGTCCTACTGCTTTAACAGAAGTTCTTCACAAGTGGTGGCAGAACCTCTACTGTGGTTTTTCATTTGCCCCTCAATCACATGCCTGTATGCAATTTGCATACTAGAAGGGTTAGACTTGTAACAGGCGAATGTTGGAGCCTACATAGTCTTGATACCAGTGTTTCGTTGAATGTGATCCCTCATCTTCGACACTCTCCGCCCACATGACCAGACTCTGGATGGAGTCAAGTGGATGAAAGTGCTTTGTACCTGAGTGGGGTAGGCTTATACATGGGTCAAGTTAGTCTCCAACTTAATTTAGACTAAGGTGAGTTTTTACTAAATATGACGTCTACTGGCTCTCCTGAAAGGAAAGTGACACCCTGGCAAATAAAGAAGCTCCTTCACTTGTGCATGTGTGCTGCATTTGCAGAGGCACACTTTGTAACACTTGTGACTTAAGGTAGAGTGCAATACACCTGGGGCCTCTTTTTGGGAGAGGACATGTAGGGCCCAAGGACTTCCGTTAGCAGACTTTAGCCATCTCTCGAGGTGAGAAGGCACTCTCAAAGAGTCTGACCATGTAGCAGGAGCTGCATCATCGTTATATCTGCAGGCTCACTTTGTACACAGGTCTCTTTGGGATGAGCTACGATTGCCTCTACAGAGCTGGTTACAAAGTGTGACTGTATCGTGCTTCATGCTGCCATATTGACAACCATTATGAAAATGTAATCTTAGTGTTAGAAGAACAATACTTATTATTATAAGTACATTTCATTTCATATTATTCATTAACTTTTACAGCTGCGGCTGTGAGGACTATTAAAATAATGAATAACATTAAATTAAAAATAAGAACGTTTAATAAAGTTTAGGGTCAGCAATAGGTTTAGAAGAAGACTTATAATTATTCGAATTTAATATATGTTTAAGATAAGAATTCAATACAGTTTAATTTGATTTAAAATATTTAAATCGAATTATAAGATGAGGATTAACAATAGTATTACAATGCAGTTATGACATAAATTTACTTGGATTAAAAAATACGGATAAAGTAATTTTTTTTGTAATAGCAAATTTAAATGGAATTTGGGGTTGGGATTGTGGTAGAATACACTTATTTATTATTTTAATTTCTAAAAAAATCCTAAATTTACTGCTAGCGTGAGTGTTGCCAATAATACAATTGCATGTAATTAAGTTAAAAATAAAATGAGGAAACAGTTAGCTACATGGCAAAGTTTAGGATTGGTAATGCAATAAAGGTAACATAAAATAAGTTAATTTGTGATTAGGATTGAAGTGAGAAATAAAGGTAAAAGAAGTAAAGAAGACAAAAAGGGTATGGGGATGTAAAGAGTGTCGAAGTAATAACATACAAATATGTAAAGGAATTTTCAGAATGTGATGGCTGTAAATATTTTGGTATTCCATTTATTTCAACAGTGATGTCGAAAACATGCTGTTCGAAAATAAGGTGTTCCCAGCTATAAATATCCAGTAGTTTAGTTTAGATTCAATATCGCGCTCTAAAGAAACGATTAGGCAAAGGTTCCACCTTTGTCTCTTCTCTTCTGTGAGGGGTTGCTTCTTTCTACTTTAGTGATGTAATTGAGCTCACAGTTCTACATATCGAACTATTTTTTCTAGTTTGTCAAATAATTTACCTTCATAGTTTTTTTTGTTTGTTTAAAAAAAAAAACATATTTCATGTCCAAAAAGTACTCGGGGAGTTTGGGGTGTTTCGCAATGTTAGATATTATCTAGAAATTGCTACAGCCATGATTTTCACAAAATGTCTGAAATATTTTCTTTCTTCTACAGTGTCTACCTAGATCTCCTAGACACGTCAGTTTTCCTGATGACGATGAAGAAATTGTACGTATTAATCCTCGAGAAAAGTGTTGGATGAAAGGTTATGAGGATTATCGGCATGCCCCAATCCATCCGAAGTACATCGGCACCGAGGACATGGACTCATATGTACGTTTTGCCAAAAGTGAAGCCTCAAAGCATGACTACAATTACCCTTACATCGAAAGTTTGGATTTAAACCGTGGCGATAATTCAAAGGGTAGTGTGATAAATGCTCAGCCAGCAATATACAAAAAGAGGCACCCGAAAGAATATGGGGAGAGGTCAAGATGTGTGTATTGTAGAGACATGTTCAATCATGAAGAAAATGCACGAGGTAAATGCCAGGATGCACCAGACCCCATCAAAAAATGCATCCGTCGTGTCAGTTGTATGTGGTGTGCGGACAGTATGCTCTATCACTGTATGTCTGACCCTGAAGGAGACTATACTGACCCTTGCTCATGTGACACGAGTGATGAAAAGTTTTGCCTCCGATGGATGGCTCTTATTGCCTTGTCCTTCATCGCCCCCTGTATGTGTTGTTACTTGCCTTTGCGAGGTTGCTACCACTGTGGCATTATGTGTCGGTGCTGTGGTGGCAAACACAAAGCAGCTGGGTGACTACGGATAATCACTAACATTTTGTTTCTGTTCATGTATAAATCAAGGCCCACGAGGCCTGGAACGTTTAAGGATCCATTTGTTTTTTGATGAAGCTAGCTTCCCCTCATCCAACTAAGAGAAAAACTTCAAGGATTGATCTCAAGACCACTGTGTGCTGATTTTGCAACTGAGATTCTCTACGATATGTTATTAATCTGCAAAAGAAGAGGATGTCTTAAACTTGTTTATACATTTTTTGACAGTTGAAAAGTTTGACACCTGAGCTGGGAAGTGTGTTAAGTTTCAGTGGTGGATGTTCAACAACTGTAGCCGTATGGAGTGTGTTGAACCCCTCCACGGCCAGCACACACCGTCCCTTACAGAAGTGGCGTGGAAACGTGCAAAATCCCAACTGGAGTGATGCAGCCTAGCAGTATTTTTCAACTGTACAGCAATATATTATATATAACTGCAAAATAAGGTTGTATTATTTCAAGACTGCAATATAACATAGCGTTGCAGTCATTTTCAAATTCACAAGTCGCCAGTACGCAGTTCTTCATGTTAAAGTCCAACATCATTTCTTAAAGCAAACATTTTTTTATTTACTTGTAACTTAAAAGGGTTCAGTGCGTTTTTTTTTTAATGGGAAACACGCCTTAATTGATTCTAATACTTATTTAAGCATATTTTCATTGCTAAGAATTGTTGAAAGGGAAATTAAGATGTTCGTTGTTTTTCTAAATAACTTAAATAACAGTATAATTTTTACATCTAATGGAGCATATGATGATCTCAGTTTATGGCTAAACACTAATATCACGATCAGAT
This sequence comes from Lissotriton vulgaris, assembly GCF_964263255.1. Taxonomy (NCBI): domain Eukaryota; kingdom Metazoa; phylum Chordata; class Amphibia; order Caudata; family Salamandridae; genus Lissotriton; species Lissotriton vulgaris. Next base: position 1,468,006,761 of record NC_141694.1, read on the forward strand.
AGAGTCTGTGGATCTGTTAAGAAAGCAATCTATCAAGCTTGCCGCTGCAACCACACATCTATATGAAGAGGTATAGTAAAATGCAGGATTGTCAGACACAATGTGAAATCATATACAGTTCGCAACAGATTATAACCTGCTGTTCGTAAATGTTTTCCAAGCTTGAAATGTCCGGCAGTTTAGTTTAGATGCACTATCACGCTCCAAAGAAAAAATACACACAAATATATCTTGCAGTATAAAATATTTCTTGGTGAGTAAAAAAAAAAAGTGGTACATTCACATATACAAGGTGGTACGTAATATTTTCTTCGTTCACAAAATGAGCTCTGACTTCTTATGAATCTGGTGATAGTCGGCTCTTATGTTTGAGCGCCTTGCCTTTGGAACTGAAGTAACTTAAAATGTTTTTTAAGTGAGATCTGCCCCAGTGTTCAGAATAGACACTTTGCATCCCGTTGTTTTTAACAGTTATAAACTGCTACACTAAAGAGTCTCGCCAGCTTAGTTTGCAAGACCTACAATATTATCTGAGTTACAACAAGTGAACAGCCCTTATTATTTTTCAGTAGACTTGGAGGATCACCTAACTTCTTGTGTACCGTGGCTTGATTTTACCATTTCAGTATCCCATTTACTTTTGAATCTGTGTTTTGCTGCCTGTTAATCTGTGATGTATGGAAAGCCATAATTATACCCTACCTCTATACTCGGACCCCTGTCTTAACTGACTGCCAGTGTGCCTTGATCTGTGTAAAAAAGGGTTGGGCAGAACATTCCATCCCCATGGAGAAGAGATGGCATCCCATAGGTGCCTACCTGCTCTGCTTCTCCTAGACATGGATTTTGTGACCGTTCTATCCTTTTATCTCCCGCCATTGAACAGGCACAGAATTATTTGCTTAATCTAATTCCAGGGCATGAAAACTGTGTGCCAGTGGGACAATCGGATTGGACAAAGTGTTCCACAAATGGCTCAGGTAACACATCTTAACACTTGAAACACTCAAAGGTGCGGCTTTTTGGGCTATGCTATACCTGGTGTAATGCCACCAAAGTGGCAGAACGCCCCCTTAGTGCTACTACTTTGTTCTATGGGAGGAAGGGGAACTCTCAGCCCGTCCCTATTTAGGAACTCCGACCTTGAACAAAACCGCTTTTGAGCACAGTTGTATAGAAGTTCCAGTCGCAATTCTCCATAGATCAAAATGCTAAATCATTTTATTAACCTGAAAGTGCTTGGGAACATTTTTTGGCAACATTACCATAAAATAGCTCACCCAAAAATTGTTAAACATATGGGTCCGTAATTCAGCAATAGTTGTCCATCCCTAAGGTACACTGCAATTTTAAATAAAAAACTTTAAAATTATATGACAAACATTTTGTATTTCAAATAGCTGTCATTCTGATTCTCATAAACAGTACGTTTAAGTCTGTACCTATACCCTCATTTTATAGTTTTAGCTATGTTGCAACACATTTAGCACTACAGATGTGGTGTAGTCTTTAGCTTTACCAGTTTAGGGGGCAATTGCCATTATTGTATAGGTGTGTGTCCTCTCGGAAGTTGGAAGAGTGGGGCTCAGTCAGAATTTTCACCCGACTTTAGATTTCCATAAACCCTGGCTGCAGAGAACTGTGATCACCCATGTGTTATAGAGATTCTGCATATGGCTGGGAGCGTTTGGTTCTACTTGAAGGCCATCTTTACCTTCTTCGCCTCCCTCACCGCTCTCCCACATACACAAATAACTGGAAACCCGTTTTATAGCCACCTTAAAAATTAACTGTATTTTTAAAAATGTCATTACTTGAAGGTTTCCACGCACCAGTTTGTCTTAATACGAAATTGATGCCTACTTTGTGGTTGCAGCTGGATACAGATTAGGTGTCAAGTTGTTCAAGTGATTAACACTTACATTTTGTCAGTTTACCCATATTCCACTCCTGTGCAAGGCTTGTAATTAGTGTGAAAAGAGTATCTTTCTAATATATTGCGAGAAATAGCCAAGTATTTTTTTTATTAAGAGGAAAAATGTATAGCAGTCTGCTAACAGCATAGTACAATCAGATACTTTGAGGCAGTTAGGGTTTGCTTTTTCAAAATAGGCACCTCTGTTCTAGCCATAATTATTATTTGCAGTAAATTGCGAGTAAGTGCATGCTTACCTTCCGTCTTGTCACACACAAACATCTATCTAAAGGAAAATAAAAGGTCTTTTTTTAGCCAACTCTGTACTCTAGGCTTGAAGCTTGCGATTGAAAGCTCCAGTTTTTCAAAATATAATTGGAAGTTACTAAACACACGCACATGAGTTTATTTAGTTGTATTTACTTAAAATATACATGTTTATATTAATAGATATGTTCAAATAATGACGTGCCAGAAGAAATAGTATGCTCCGGTGTACCAGTGGACACTGTAGGAACACATTAGTCACTTATAGACGCGGCAAAGGCAGTCGTTAATTAAAAGCTTAGTTTGGAGCAATCGTGAGGCTCACCTCACTGTTGAGGATAAATGTGACGCTACACATGTGTTGTGTCTGATGGTCCCAAATGGTAATGTAAAGTGTATGTTCTTGCTACAACAGTAGTGCCCTGAAGCTGCTTTTATGGTATGCTGGTTGGTACATTACAATTCACTATAAAGTAACATGGTCACCGTAATAATTTCGGGATAAGTTTACCTTCATCAACCTGGCTTACATGTATTGGTTCCAAACTGGTTAAATTAAATGTAGCATTTGAATATAACATAATATGATAAATGTTACGCTACCTTATATATTCTAGGTTAAAAGTTGGTGCCGGCTCTATCATAAAATTAATAGGTTAAAATCAGCACAGTAAAAATATATCTTTGCAAAGATTTGTTCTTTCAAAAATTGGTCTGCTGAATTATTTTCAGGGAGCTAGGCTATCCTCCAGGTGGTTTCTCCTTCCAGACTCTGTTTAGCTGTACGGAAATTTATTTTATGGGCTGGTGCATTTTGCTGGACAGTACTCAACAAGAGTTGGACGAGACCATACTGAGATCAGACCCTTTGCTTTACAATTAGTAGGACTGCCTTTCAAATCCTGTCTCTAAGAGTTAGACTTCTTTGCCAGTTAACATACTGTTAACCACATCTTTGTTCCTTACGGGGTTGTGTATAATTCTCCCAAGGGCTTCTGCCCTTCTATTGAGTTTTTCATTATACATTTGACCCCATCTCTCACTTCTGCTTCTCGAGTCTAGTATGATGTGCTTCTCTTTGGGGAAGGAACAGGATCATTATTAGCACAGTACAGCAAAACCCCTAGTTGCGTGGTGGCACTTCTGAAACCTAGTCTGCACATAATGTTCCTCTAGTTCGATTATTGGAGTCTTGTTTTCCTTCCAGGCAAAACACATTCTTTGCAAAGCATTAGCACACTCTTCTTACACAGCTTATGTTTCTGTATTTACCATTGAGCTACAGGGTTTCTTCCCTGCACTGGCTTCCTTGATTTGTTTCCTGGCATCCTCTGTCACATGTCACTGAACCTGAATAATACCTATGCTGATCCTCTGAGTTTTTAGAACCCGACTCCAGCTTGCCGTACCTTCGCTGTCCCGGGCCCTCATAGACCTAGCTAGCCACATGTAAATTATTAATGAGTTTTTCAGCATCACCTGAAAAAAATCTGTTGCATTGGTGGTCAGACATCTGTGAAGGTCACTGCCTTCTAAAGTTGCAGAACTCCATAGCTTTTTAAGCTGTAGGATTGTAAAATTCAGTTCAGTGACTTACTCTTAATGGACATGCCCACATTGTGACTGAAGGACTGTAGCAGTTAAAGGGTCGCAGGTGCACATACTGTGCAGCAGACAGTTGACAGAGTTGTCAGTTTGGACTAACATCCTAAATGTTCCTGAGGTGTCCTTGTAGGAGAACAACATGGCTTAGTTCAATGCCTTCTTTGTGCCTAAAACTCATTGTTACTGGTACTGTAGAGCAATCGTTAATGCATCCACACTCCCTCATTTAAATACAAGTGATGTACAGCCTCTCAAACAGGCATATGAGCTATGAAAATATGTTGAAGAAGAAAAGCAAAGAAAGTACTTTGCATAGGTATTGCTCTCCAAGGAGCAGTGTACCGAATTATGTGACGGAGCATTGTGTCCAGTCTCGGATCAATTAGTCCTGTCATCTGTTGGACTCTACTGATTCATGTGAAACCCATTCACCTTCCAGTCTATGGGGAACAAATTCTTTTTTTAATGCTGAGATTTCCAGGACCAACTGTAAATGTTCTCAAGAGAAAATGATTTTGATATGCCTACTACTGTATCACAAGACTGTCACACCATAAGAACATAATGTTCGAGGCATATGGGCTGCAGATCACACACTATTGCAAAGATCACCATCTGGTGGTGGGCCCGGATGATTACACTTTGTTTTTGTCTTGGAAGAGTCTTTGTCTGTTGGTTGACTCCTCCTGTAGATCGTAGTGCGCATGGGTACAGACTCCATCTTCAGATTGTTTTCACCATTGGGAAAATGATGGAGTTGTATGAGTATAGATAAGGATGTCCATGTATTGTGTATCCAATTAAGAAATTAATGGAACAGATATAGGTAGGCGGGTGGGCGTGTGTGGTTCTGCAGCCCTACATGCCAAGAACTGGTAAGTAGCATTTTCCGTTTGAGGCATATGGGCTGCAGACCACACACATTCTCTCAAATTTTACCTCCTATTACAAAAGTTTGGAAATAAAATCAGAGTCGTTTTCAATGAGTAGAACATAACATTGGCCAGCACCTGTATTTAGCAAAGAAAATACTTTGCAACCTCTTCACCCTTTCCAAACACCTAGGAGGCCAAATATATTGATTAGCTATAGAATTTGTTTATCGGAATTCTGCACTTTGATCTAAACAAGGTAAAGTTGTTGCTACCCTTAGTGTTGGTAATTATCATCTAGGGAGGAAGATATTCCAATTTCCACCAGGTAGAGAGAGACTGATCGCAAATGAGCACACACTTTCATACATGCAGTTGTGCCTTCAATCATGTGGGTACTACTTGCTGATGCATGTCCATGGTGGCCACAATGCACACTCTAGCCCATCTTACATCTTCCTGCTTTACTACAAAAAAAACTAAAAATATTTAGGTTTGCCATTTAATAGCAGGTTTCTGTTAACCGATAATGCCTTGACACCAGGACGCTCCTTCGCTGGAGCAGCTGTGCGCAAAATAAATGCAGCTAACATAACATAACATAACATTGTAAGAATGAGTAAGTGAAGTGACACTCCATTATCTTGACCCAGCAACACAATGAGTTGACATATATTTCCACACTTCACTGTAGGCCTGCCTATACCAGATTCTCTCATGAATTTCATGTTTTCACAAACACTATGCAAGATGAGAAAGATACCATATTCGTTCTGCCTTGTCTTTTGTCTTACAGAACCAGAATCAAAGCTAAATCTCCTGCTTCCTTCAGGGATCACCCTTTCTGATGGGGGTTGGTGAGAAATGTGGATAGAACAGCTTTGTCTGCTCTATCTTGTATGTAAAACTATAGTTTTCCACAAATCTCTTCTGAAGGTAAAACTAGTTTTTGGGTCAGGAGCGCTATGGCTACATTTCCACTAATGGGGATTACCCAAATTTTCTAGTCCTGCTATTGCCTCAAATTCCGCCCACCCCTCAAGTTAAGTGAGCGGGGGTAAGTTGATGTTCTGACATGAAATTGATGGATGCTTACTTTTAACATGAGAATTGCATAAGAAATTAATTTGATTCCTGCTGTGTGACATGGGAGGACATTTCAGTGCAAGGCGTGCAACGTTTTCACAAGCTTTTTGTGCATCTTACAGGAGAAGTGGGCTTATGTACATGTAGCCCTGTGTCAATAACTATGCATTGAGAACTTGCTACACTTGTCAATCCTGGTCGCACAGTACCAACTGATCTCTGCTGTATGACTTCAGTTTTTTCAGTGAGCTCTAGCCAGCTCTGGTCCCTTTCTGAATAGACACTGATCATTGTTTTCAGTAGGAATTTGTTTTAGTAAGCAATATTTTCTGGCCTGTACATTTTACATTATGAGTGCCTCAATAAGTAAATTTAAAATCATACACCAAAAACACACTGGTACGTAACATCCAAGGCAAACTCAAATTGGCTAATTGTTTCTATTTGTGTTGTCAAATATAAAATCAACACAATATTTGAATAGTGCTAACCAATACCACAGCACCCAGCTGATCAAAGGTTAGGGTATATTAGATGAACATAGAGAATACATTTTTATTTTTATTAAACCACCATTATGACCTGGCTTACGCCCTCACCGTATCAACGGTGCTAGAGCCGCAGATGATGGAGTGGAACACCCTTCTGAGCATTGGTCCTACTTCCACTTTCCACATAGGAAGCTAGCCAGAGCACATACACAAAGTGTAATAAGTACACATAAAAGTCACATTTGGATACACTCCATGAGTAGCATCAAGTCTCTGGTGTAATGAGTCACCATAACATCGTACCTCCAAGATGAACATGTACAACAATCACAACTAAGGACAGTTCCCTGCTCAGGGTGGCTTTTCATCAATCTTAGCCTCCAGTTTCATAACATATGGGTCCCAAATACTGCAGTTTGGTCGCCTGCCACCCAGAAGTTGTATCTTGGTGATGGTATCCACTTCAGCTTTAGCCCATTTCAAGAGTTCATGGAGCCAGCGCCCCATGTCGGGCGCTGCACTGGCCTTCCAAGCCATCGCTATTTGTCTCTTAAAAAGCACCAAGGCTAGATCAATGTACCTCCGGATGTGCTCATCACCTCTCATTTTGGGTCTTCTACCTAGAGACAGTATTCGGGGGTAAGGGGTATCATGCAATTTTTCGACAATAGGCCTGTCACATCCCTTCACACCTGGTGGTATTTGTCAGTCCCTCACCATGTGGTAAAATCAGCAATCTGATGACGACGTCTCGGGCACTCCGATGGGGCTACCGGGAGTATCCAGTGAATGCGATTCGCTGTCCGGCATGTATGATGTAGGTAGCTGAATTGTGTGTAACAGAATTGTGGATTCCTGGATGCGTCTTTCATGTGTATTTTAGCACTCACCCATTGCAGATTGGACACAGCGGTGCTGGGGACTGCTTCCCACTTGGCTGTAGTGTTTTGTATGTAGGGCACTGTATATCGCAGTGACAGCCTTCCTGGCGTCTCCATGTGTTTTGACACTGATCATTGTTGACATGCTGTAACTGACCTTCTTCTAGGAACACATAGGTATAAGTGGCTTCTCTAAACTCTGCTATTTCTTTTGCCAATGATCTTTATGGGTTTTCATATTAATCAGGAAATCTACCTTTCTGAGCTCTTCTAATTATGAGCGTTAACTCCTAAATATCAGCGATACAGTAGCACACAGCTCCTAATTAAGGTGGACAGATCCCCAGATCAGTACTTTAAATTATACCGGTCAACAGGACAAGGAAGTGATTGTGCAATAGTTGTGTCTAATTACCATGGGCTCACAGGTATTCTGTCTACAAGGCATTGCCTTTTAGTTGTTTCGTTTCCATGAGATTATCCACCTGATCCCTCTCCGTCCTAAGCACTTGGTAGTCAGTTCTGTCGTCAACTCAAGGTTGCATTATTTTAACAGTTGGTATTGCCAAAAGCAAAGACTTCACATTGGCCAAAAATGTTGGTCTTCGTCTAACTGCTGGTTTAAAGTGTGAGATTAGCTACTGATACTGAATGGAACCTATACTTACTCAGTTGATGGCAATTTAGCCCCACCCATATGTAGAATAAGCTGATTTAAAATCAGAACATCATAATCTTGACATTCAAAGGTAACTACTTACCTTTTTCCGTAGCCTTTTGGAGGTCATCATTAGGGTAACGCCTTTCCATAACCTTGGCCTTGAAAGATTGCAATACCCTACTTTTACCGTTGTACATTGTACCTTTACACCAAAACAAAAATTGCCATTGCTGCTGAAAAACTAAGTAATAAACACACTGGCTCTTTTTGCAGACAACGTGTCCGGCGCTTAAAGTTGTTGAGGCGCTACATCTCAGCAGGGGATGGCACATCACTGTAGATAAACTTATGATGCTAATAGTGTATGTTCATAAATATGTAATACCTGACCACTAACCTTTAGTACCTTTTGCGAATTGTGGTTCAGCTCTGTATGCTTAACAAGTTGGTATAATCTCACATTTATTCACACAAACGCGTGAAGAAATGAATTTATTGCTAAGACACTGTTCAACCCCTCTGGGATCGATTGGCTCACGTCCTTAATCATAGTGAATGTATATAGCACATACACAAGTTTTTGGGGTCAAAAAAATAGCAGGAAGTGGTAATGCGTAGAGCCAAGCGTGGTATGCATTGAGTGGAAAAGGTGCATGTGCCTGGTGAAATATGTGACTCATTTGTCAGACAGCAGTGACCTGTTTAGAATTAGTCCAGATCAAATTAGGGTGGAAAAAGACAAGTTCACTCTTGACTGCTCTTACACTAAAGAAAATGCTTCGTAAAGGTACCTAAATGAAATTACTAACTTGTAAGTGCTGTCTGATGAGTCATCAGCCTCCAAACACAGGAGCGGATTCACAAATCTTTTTTAATGAATGTATACGTTACACATAATTTATAAAATGTAAAAGCACACCCGTGCTGTATGTGTACATGTGTCATTTGTACATTTATTAACCAGTAAACTAACTGGGATTGGAAAAGTGGGCATGCTTCTATAAGTGTTGCAAGAATAATCAGGAAAATGCAGTGCAGACCTGTTTACTACCCACAAAGTACTAACTTTTTGGCTATTCACCGACATATACAAATTTACTTCTTACATTAATTTGAGTACCTAATATACACACAAATTAATAAAAGTGTGGAAGAAACAGTCCAGTCAAGTGGTTATGAATGCGTGTAAGAATGGGCTCTATATGTTAATATTTTTGTTAGGGAAAAAAATACATTACTTTCCTAAGTCTGTGCATGATTAATGTAAGCAGTACATTCATTATGCACATATAGATTTAGAAAAATGATGTAATCTACAATTGTACGTGAATACTGTATGTATATGCCCGTACATTAAGACATTCATACTTCACGCATGACTTGTAAGGGAATTTACTAAAGTAAAAGTTGTAAACTATGAACGTACGTGTGCATAACTTGTAAGTTGCGTACTTTACACATCTATATACACTAGTATACAACTCACATTGCAGTCTACAATTCTGCAAGTGGCTCCCTACCAATAGGTGCCTGTGAGACCCACACAAAGCACAACACTAAAATTGGGATCTTACTTTTTCTTAAGTCACTAATAATTGCCCCTATTTATTTTAAACGAAACGGGTCCACTGAACAAACTAATATTTAAGTTTATACCTTTTTCGTTAGAAACACCCTCTTCCTCTCCCCAGAACACCTGTTTCCTTTCCTTTACAACCTCAATTTTGGTATGCTTTCTACAGATATGCTTTTTGTGAGGCTGTGGTATAAGGGCACAAAAGTATAATTGAGGCTTTATTTCTTTCTGTAAATATGTTTAGTGTTTCGCTACACTGCAGCTGAAGGGTGTGTAGTGCATTTTCTTTTTGTCAACTTTGCAATACTGACATAAATCGCTGAGGGAAATCAAATTTTATTTTTGTAACAACGTTAACCAAATGTTTGTGTTTTTCATTTGTGAACAATGCTGAGTTAATGCTCACATTAACAATTAAAAGTGCCTGAAGCCTACATCCATTATGTATATGTATACTAAAAGTAAATCGCTGTTGTATTGATTTTTTTATAATCATTTTTACTTCTGTGTAAAAATATATATACAAGTGTATGATGTACATTTTAGTTCTTAACTTTTTTATTGTTTCTAATATGTATGATCAATGCAGCTATTGCTTTGAAAAAGTTCCTTGTAAATATAAACACATCTTATCATAATAGTTTTTCCTGGTCCATGTTACATATTTTTAGTATGTGTATGTTAACCACGTGCTGTGTAGTGTACTCAGTGGGTGGCCTTTTTGCAGGCCTCCGAAGACTGAAGAAGAAATGTGTTTCCAGTTAACTTCAAAGTTTTGGTTGAGTATTGAGATTATCCGACCTTTGTCCTCGTTTTTAGGTTTCACCTGCATAGCACTTGCAAAATCTCTAGTATTGAAAAAAAACTTTAAATGGGATTAGAACCCGCCCAAAACGTACCATTGGTTGATTCCAATGTAGCTCTAATTTTCATGCTTAAGATTGTTTGGCACATCGACTTTGCAGGTCTTCACATTTTCTTCCTCTGCTTTGCCTGTCTGTACCATTGAGCTTGGACCAAAGTACAGCTTCCAGTGACCGGTCACTGCCTGCTTGCCAGTGTCCTTCCACTGGCTACCACTCAAAAGGTACTTTTTTTCCATTCACTAGTGAGCACTCCATGTGAGTGCATCTACAAGCTGTCTTCTATTCTCCCAGCTTTTTGTCAATTCCATTTATTTATCTGTTTTCAAAACCAACACACAAATAAAAATTGTCATTTACAATACCAATAGCTCTAACGTTTGCAAAGGCGAGACCGTTGCATTGTAAATGCTTGTTTTGTGGTTGACCCAACGAGTTCCTTTTATTTGGCCAGAATCACAGGATGTTGAGATGACAAAGAGACTCAAACCTAGTTCCCCAGTTCCAAAAGGTGGCAGTTCTGGTTACATTACATGCTGCCCCTTCCCTCACATTTGCCTCCCTTTTCGCCTGTGAACCATTCTTAAGCCTGCCCAAAAATTGCTTTGTGGGCCATGTTCCCTTTTCGGCCTCTACTGCTTATTCCCACCGATAGATGCAACATTTGATCCCTCAACTTTTGCCTTTCTCCTACCCCTATCTCCTGTAATCCCCTTCAGTGTTTAACATTTCAAAAAACATTTCTCCACCGTTACCACACACGTTCCTCCCCACATTTCTGCCATATACTTGCTTGTAATCCTGCTGCTTTGTTTAAGCTTCTCCTTGTTCTCTAATGCACTTAACATATCTGTTCTCTGCGTCTCGATTATTTTACATCTATTGGATACATTTCCTTCTTAGTCGACCCCCACCTTCCAAATCATATCTAACTTCCTCTGTGCCCAGTTTTGCTGTGATCCTTTTTCCTCTGCATTACTGAACTGCAATCTGCTCCCTTCCCTCCCCACCCCTAAGGCTTCCCGACTTCCTATAATTATATGCTTCATTACAATTCTGTTTATTCTCATGCTGTCATTTTATTATTCCACTGGTGTCCTTCATACCCATTCCATCCACCTCCTGTTAGCCTTGCGTCTTCTGTATGGATCTTTATTCTGCGTTCTGTTCTTAAAGAGGGAAAAATGCCCTGTGATACCTTAAATAAAAAAAGTATTTTAGTTTTTATTTTAAGCCTTGTTGCACAGCAGCTCATGATGCTGTGCAACAGGTAAAAAAAATGGGCAAAGCCAATACATTTTGCATAGGTGAAACCTATTGGCTTTACCAATGCTTGTTTACTAGAGTGTCTCATTTAGTGACATTTGAGCAAGAATTCCACCCAGGGGCGTCCTCCTGTGACACCAACAGTCTAGGCTGCTTCCAATTCAGTTGAGCTTCCAAAATCGCGTGTAATCCCATTTCCAAGCGATACTTTTGGTGTTAGTCTCGCTAATACCATTGTCTTGTCAATGCTAATAGAGCCCTTCCATGCAGTCCTAGAAGCCTGATGTAGCTGGCCAAAATGATGTTTGTGTGACTAGGTTAGTGGCAATTCCACAGATGAATTGGTGCCTACATTTCCTAATCGCCATCCTACATCTACCACTTTTGGAAAGGGCATTGCTTTTCTCTTCGTTCTGTGATTGTTTCAGTTTGAACTATTTTTAGTTTACATTAGAACTGGTATGTTCTGTTTGTGTACCATGCTGTTTTGTGCAGTACATTGTTCTCCTATATTACTTTTTATATGGTATTTATTATATTATCTCTGTATGGATGATTAGTCTTGAATCTGATAAGGCAAGTCACAGTTGCTTTGGAACTAGTGAACTAATTGGTGGGGTGGTGATCAGTGTAAAGTGGCTGTTGATGGCGTGAGAATGGAGTTCTTTACAGTAGCAAAACTGAGCAGCTTGCAGCGGTCTCTTGTGGAGAACAGTGGGAAAACAAATATTTCACTAGCACATTGTAAGGTAAGAAGTCAATCCAAGCCATTTTTAGGTCTCACAGACCTAGTGCTGGAGCGTGCATGCGCTCCTCGCTCTGCAAGGCTTATTGTGATCGATACTCTTTTAGAAGGGGGCTTGAAGCCCCGCCCATGATTCCTATTGGCTTGTCATAATGCATGGTAAGCAGTGGCTTCTCATTCTAAAGGGAGCTTCTTAGTCCCTCCTGGTTACCGGCCTGTTTCCTTTTGGCCCCGCCCACCCGGACTGGATTTTTTACTTGCAGCGTTACACCCGCGGTCTCCATAAGTCAGTAAGCACTCTTTTTTGGTGTGATTTGCAGTGCGGTCCTCTCTAGTTACTGCCAAGTGCCCAGCTGAATGAAATCAACAGTGTTAAAGACACACGTGAAAGTCTGTGAAGTGCTGCTGATCCTGGTGGCATTCAAACACTAGTACTCCTGAGGGCGTCCCACTCCACACATTACTAAACAAGAGCTGAGGGTGAGCAAACGGAGGTCGCTTTATCTGAGAATGGCTCTGCAATGCAGCAGCAGTGAGAGCTCAGTGAGCCTGCTCACGCCCTGTGAGAGGATGAGCGTGCGCCGTTGTCTGACCAGCACCCCTGGTGATCAACCATAACCAGGAGGCAGACCCATCAAGAGGCTGACATACTAACAATTACAGCCGGCTATCCCTTCATCAGTGCAGGGCGTAAACGTACGTCAAGGGGCTCAGCCTGCCCGCTATAGGGTGCTATGAGGGGGCTCCCAGGACCATGGTGCTACTCATTTAAACCAAAAGCTCAGGGAACCAATGCAAATTCCTATTATTGATGTTGACAACAAACTCTCTTCTCCTCACATGTATCTGACAGCTGCGATAAGAGGTTGATGTTACATCTTCTCAGTTGTACTTACTTTCTCTGCCTCAGAAAGATGATAAACTGAGTCGGCGCCAAAGGCTTACGAACTTGTTACCTACATTCTACTCGCTGTTATCTGTGGTAGGTGCTTGAGCCCACGGACTATCCGACTAGCAGTACGCATTTAAACAAATCTGCGGCCCGAGCCTTTAAGAAAAAGCAGGGCCGCCGGCTCCCAGTGCACTCGGCAGGCGGCGGCAGGGTCTGCTTTCAAGAAGCAACAACGCGGTCACACACACAATAAATAGCTTCCAATCAGGGTTATTGCTTTATAGATAAACACTGGAAAAATCGCTTTACAATCATAGCGCGGTAAAAAGTAATAGGAGTGGTGTAATATTCAAATCCTACGCCTTATCTATCCCAAAGAAATAAAACAAAGTGCTTTATGATTTGGTTCGGTTTGGATTCTTTCAGTGTTCCTATTGTGGCAGATATAGCTCTCGTGTTATGATTGTCAATCCAAGTTAGCCAATAAAACCTCAGCACCACCACAGCTGTAAAACTCAGCTGATCATCTTTAACCTGGGCGCCACTTGAAGTGCCGGAAGGTATTTAAGGAGGGTAAAGTCGTCCAAAGGAGCATGGTGACAAATTGTGAAGTATTTTGGGGATCTTTTTGGCTACTTTTTGAGTTATTTCCTAATACAGCCAACAACAAAGCCTTGATAATAAATGGAAAGAAAAGGTGCTTTGTCGCAGTTCCCGCATGTCATTTACAACACCATTAGCTCTAACATAAGCATATGCGAGACCTATTGCATTTCCAATGCTTGTTAAAATATATATAGCATGATTAATTTTTAAGATCATTAAATAGTGACCTTAGTTTGGGTTATAAGGTCAAGTTGGTCAGTTTTATACATACCTGTTTTGCAGTGGTGGCTCGTAGGAGACTGGCAGGGGAAGGTGGCGGGTAGGAATTAAATAATGCTCCGCCTGAGCCACCGCCATTCTCAGGAACTAGGAACTGGAAGCACCCAGGTTTCCAGACTCCCCTGACCAATCACGACGCTATGGATAGCAGCTTGTGATTTGTCTGAGCTCTGTGGTTCGGCACTCGGAGAGGGAGTGGAACCCTGGGCATGTTCTCCACCCAGGCTGTAATTTAGCATGGGTGGAGAAGACTGTTTGGCCCGTCCAAACAGTTATGCGTACTTTAGCAACCACTCCTCCTCCCTGTGATGCAGGGAGCTCAGCCCCTCCTCACCCTTACCTGGTGGGAACTACAATACAAAAAATCAAATGATAGTAACGGGACGTTACTATCATTTTTTTTCCTGTTGCACTGCTTTGATGCAGTGAGGCGACACTTCTCGGCCTTCGTGGAGGAGCCGCTGCTGCTGTTTTGTCCTTGCATGTTTTCTCCTCCCCTAAAGAACTTTATGGCCGAAGCAGACCACCTGATGCTTGTTTGGTCTGGGTTAGCAGGTAACATAGTTTTGTGTATGCAATGTTGGTTCAATCCGTTTGTGTCCTAATGAACGCGTTTATACCCCTTAAAATTCCTTTCTAGAAACTGTTAAAAGTCCTGCTGCTTCTCCTCCTACTGCGTTTATGGCCCCTTCTGCCTTCCGGGGTCTGAGTCTGGTGGCAAGGTGAAGTTGTGCATCAATGCAAGCCAGTTGTGTTTGTAATGTTTTCCCTTCTGATTTTGCATGGTTAAGAGTAGCTTTATGGCTTGGGAATCGCTAAAAGTGGCATTTATCTATTCCACCTACAAACAACTCTTTTCTGGACTAAGACGTTGCAATTTACGAATCTGTTTCTAATAGGACAGTCCCCTTTTTCTCTGGTAACCTTTCCTGCTTTGTCCTTGCCCAAACAATGGTTTTGGCTGACTCTGCAGGCTGACTGAGTATTGCGCACACTCAAAATCGCAACCACCCACTTGGCTATCTGAATTGGTCAAAAGTGCATTTATGATCGAAATACATGAAAAGGGCAGGACTTTTTTCCCTTTAACTTGATGCATCCCATCGCTCGAACGGTCAGTAGTCCATGTGTAACTTCCTCTGTATGGACCAAAAAGACTTTCAAGCCAGCCATGCTGCACCTGCAGTGACTTATTGCTCCCTTTCCTCCCGAAAGCCAGACAGACATTGGTTTTTAAGACCTTTATTCGAGAACTTGTATTTGTTCACTGGTATTTGTGGGGTGGTAACACTGCTGCATAAAAGAAGCTTAATGAAGTTAAAAATCTGAAAAACAAAAATGAGGACTCTGAGATTAATTTATAAAAGTTTGTGTTGAATATTCAACCATCAGAAGGGGGAAACTGATGCAGCGAATTTCTTCACATTATAAATAAAACTGCAATCCGTTAGTAATGTATAAATGTTATATTTGTATGTTATCGGCAACCTGTTGTGTCTAAAATGTAGCCATTTGATTGTAACCACCCAGCACGATGTATCTTTTTTGTCTTTTTCATAATTCTAGTCACTTCTGAAGAAGCATTTCTCAAAGGACTGCCTAAACTTCCTTGTGAATCACCAGGGGCAACTCCTCCGCTAAGGAAGAGGAGAGTTGCCCCCCCACCCCTTTCCCGGAAAAGATAAAGTGATAATAATGTTATTTTATTTTTCATTACTGGCTATGTAAAGGTGCTGGCGAGGCTGTGCTTGCCGCAGAGCAGGAGTGATGGATACTCTCTTAAGTGTGCATGACAGTTTGGCCAGCCGTCTCGGCACACTTTGCATGTTCCCCATCGACTTTATTGTACAGCCTGGGTGGAGAATATGCACAGCGTCCCAGTCCCCCCCTAAGTGTTGCACCACAGATTTCAGACCAATCACAATGCTTCTGTAAGGCAGTGTCCTGATTAGTCAGGACAGTTTGGGTGCTTCCTGGTCCGTCGACCGAAGAGATTGGATGAGAGGCGGCCGCTGGTAAAGTAAGTGAATTTTATTTTTTATCTTTTATCTTTACCCCCTTTTCCTTAAATCTTACCCGTCCTACCACTACTGCCCGGTAGCAGCTGCTTCTGTGATTCACTGCTGGGTTGATTACACACATATTTTTCACAAGAACAGAGTAAATTACCACCATCCCATCATAATCACAGCTGAGTGAATCTCATACATGCTTTTCTTAAAACGGAGGAGTTCTCTACTGTCTTGGTTAATGGCGTCTGGAAAGAACTTGTGAGTAATTGTCTGTTTATTTACACCGCTATGTGGTGTACTGCATTCCTACTTCAAGTAGGAGTCCCCTATCCTATCTATGTTCATGGTCAATTGCTTCAATAAGGGCCGTTTCATCTTCTCCTAGGTCTAGGCCATTTCTCCCCTATTCCTTTTAAGCCATATCTTGGTATGTTTTACATTCACTTACCTTTGATCTCAGTAACCTTCTGATCCGTGGTAGCACGTGTGGGCAGAGCTTACACTATTGTCCTAGAAGTTATGCCATTTTCATTCTTTTGCTTATATATCATTGGTGAGGGAAACCAAATTAACGAAGGGGTGGGCCTACAAATGTCTTTATAGAACTGAGTTTGCCTATCTTCCTAACTGGCATCATTCAGGGCTTCCTCTAACATGAGCTTTTAAATGTAGGATCTGGCTGAAGAGGCAAACTGGAATGCCAGTGATTAACCCTGCCCACAATCAGTTCAGTGAATAGTACTGTGCAATGCTTACACCTTTAATATGCTTTTCCATGAGACGCCTAGTGAAAATATAATATCTTTCCTAAGAAAACAAATCTGCAAACCATCCAAAAGCAAGGACCCTTTTTAACTGCAAAATGCTACGTAAAATAAAGTACTATTCCTTAAAAGACAATTTTTATTTATATAAGCCTTCAGCAACAGATAATCTCCCTCTTGAATTTGCTGCCGTTGTGCCTAACAGCAGATGCTCAAAGCTTATCTAAATGAGCTAACTGCCTAAAGCGCTTCAACTGAACTGCTTCGCTTCCAGCAGAAATACCAGACTGAACACCACACACCCTTAGGGTGAAACACAGATATTCTGTGAAGATTGGTATCACCGTTCCCACAGTACCACTTACCACTAAGATGACACTAGCAGAGAACAGCAAAACACACAAGATGATGGACGGAATGTTGCACAATGGCAAAACATTCACCCCCCAGTCACAGATCTGGGTTTAATCCATCATTATTTTGCTCACCAAGCCACCCCAGTTCAGACATGGCCATATGCAAATCAGCCTTGACCCTGTGCCTCATGGGTACAATCCAGCCCGATCTGCCAAGCCACGTCTTCCCTGGACCCGAATCAAGCATCCTAGGACCGGTTTCTGGCTATCTGCCGTCTTCAGCCAGGAAGCTTGACTCCAGTGGCTTAGTGAGCACGGGACCCACGTCTAGGCATACCCTTACCACATAGGGTGAACAGCAAAACACAAAAGATAATGGATGGAATGTTGCACAATGGCAAAACAGTCACCCCCAGTCACAGATCTGGGTTTAATCCATTGTTGGATTTAGGCCCAGATCTCTGTACTGGGGTGAATGTATGACATTGCTCTGCATTCTGTCCATCAACTGTTGTTTTTGCATTTGTCACCCTGTGTGGGATGGGTATGCTCAGACGTGAGTCCCATGCTCTCCACACCACTGGAGTCAAGCTATCCTGGCTGAAGACGGCTGATAGCCAGAAACCGGTCCTAGGATGCTTGATTCGGGTCCAGGAAAGACATGGCTTGGCAGTTCGGGCTGAACTGTTCCCATGAGGCACAGGGTCAAGGCTGATTTGCATATGGCAATGTCTGAACTGGGGTGGTGTGGAGTGCAAAAAAACAATGGATTTAGGCCCAGATCTCTGTACTGGGGGGAATGTATGACATTGTTCTGCATTCTGTCCACCAACTGTTGGTTTTTGCACTAGCAGAGAACACTCAGAACGGCCAACACAGCACATTACAGCAAACACCTTGCTGACTTCTAGCGCAGCGCAGCACAGCTAGTCCATTTGGATTATCACTATGCTCACATCAGTGTAACCACTAAGAGACCACTTCTAAGAGACAATCTTGGAACAGCGCACATACATTGAACACAGCACATATATGCGATTTAATTGTGTTTCACCGTGCTAACACCACTCACCTTGACACTCCATACTCAAACCTACAAGAGTTATCTTGTCACAAAGGACCACAAATCTCAAACATTATTTGCCCTTTACAATGCTTGTAACATGCTTAAATACCATTGTTCTTCACACTGCCGGTAGGCTGTCATATGCAAATATTTTTAATATTTGGAATTCAAGGATGAACAAAAACAAGGACTTCTAGTATTGAAATCACTGGAAGTGTAGTATCAAGAACTTCCTCTCTTCTAGTAGTACAAATGTGCAATGGTTAATAATCTGCCTTCATAGTCAAGCCTATGTTAGCAGCCTAAGTCCCTCTCGCAAAGAGTTAAAAGCACTACAGAAATATCCACAAAAATAAGTGAGATATGAGCATGGTGGCTGAGCCTTAGGCGAGCTCCTACAGGCCTACCATAAATCTGATGTATATCCTGCTGCATCGGCTCCTGGAACGGTTCGACTTCCCCACAGAGAAGCCCTGTCTTGGCTGGCACAAGCAGAGAAGAAAGAGACACTGTACCTGAGTTGCTGAGTGCCGGGATGACCGTTACCAAGTGCTGGCGACCGGGGATCTGAGCCGTGCCCTGAGGGGGACATCCTCTGAGCTGATTAGCCAGATTGGTGTGGATTGTGTCTAAGAGTAGGATATATCAATGGGGGGGGGATATATCGAGTAAATTACTACACCGCCAACAAGTGCTCCACCCCTGTGTACCTCCCAGGTATCTACGGTTCGGATGACGGGGTGCCCAGTGAGCCATCACGGATTGAAGACAGCTTTGCGGCATACTATAATGGAGTTATATGCCCCTAGGGAGACCATATCAGAAGCCCTTATATAACGTTTTATTGAGGATTTGCTTCCAATGTGACTTTTTAAACACCTGCCATTCCAAACTTGACACCAACTATTTGGAGGTTGTTAATGAAGCCATGGAAGTGAGTCAACTCCCCCCAGACTGGAGACATGCTGAGGTGGTGGTGTTCTTCAAACACGGTAAACCTCCTGAACATCACGCCTCGTACTGCCCCTTACCTTTGTTAAATATTGAAGCTAAAATATTTGCGAAAGATCTCGCCAACCTCAATATGCGGTATATAACAGTGCTTGTACACATAAATCAAGCAGGATTCCTGCACCACAATATCCACGTGCCCACAGTGCTATAGTGGCGATATAGTGCTACAATGGTCCTGCCGCACCTCTACTGGCAGATATAGACAAAGTGTTTGATTCACTTAGTTGGCGATATCTCTTTGCGCTTCTGCAACACCTTAACATCGGCCTTTGTTTCCTCTCATACATCTCCTGTACAGGGATTTCCCAGCATCACTGCGTGTGGCGGGGTGACCTCTCACACTTTCTCCTTAGGCAGAAGGACCCGGCAGAGTTGTCCTCTATCCTCATACTTATTTGCCCTGGCAATAGACCCGCTGGCGGCGTGAGTCTGAATAGTCGCCCAAGTGCGTGAATTTCAATGGTCAAGAGAGGTCTGTGATCGTATAGAATTATAAGCAGACGGAATCCTGTTTTTTCCTCACTGACCCCAATAGGACAGGGCCAAGATTAATCCTTATCATGCAGATCTCTGGCGAGACTTCTGGCCTCTTTATGAATGCCCGCAAATCAACCCTATGGCTGCTGAAGGGGGCAAGTGCATTGGGCGCATGGTCCAAAGCGGTAAAGATCACCACAGAGGGTCTATCATATATGAGTGTCTATTTGTAACTTCCCAGCATACATTGTGGGAGAAAAATATTGTACTGTGTGGTCACAAGTCCAGGATCGTGGTTCTATCTGCCGCTGTCCATATTTAGAAGTTCTGCCATTTTCAATATGATATCTCTTCCACGTCTTATACCAGCTGCAGAATTACCAATACCCAATTTCAACTGCGTGGTTCTCACATGTAAATGCAACCTTGGAGCAGTTTCTCTGTGGGGTGTATATCCACCTGGGTGGCTATGCAAGCCTGCATTCAATCTATATACTGTGGGGGATAGCCACCGTGGACGTTCAATCATAGTATGCTGCCTCCCACCTCCCACCTGCTAGTGCTAAATGAGTGGTGGTTCCGGCATAGGCAAGACCTGGCATATGCTGTAGAGCAGTGGATGATGGGAGATACAACAAAAATAGTGTTTTGGAACTTGGAAACAATCACTACTTAGGATAGGATGGTGGGGTAGATTAACCGGGAAAACTTAGAACCTCACAGTCATCAATGTAAAAACAGAAGACCCAGTCTTATTTCTAGCAAGAAAGGTAGATGTACCATGTCTTGGGAAAAACCTTTAGGTTTTTGTAAAACCCTCGCCCACCGGGGGCCGCTTGCAAAAGGGGCTCTGCCGGCTCGGTACATAATCCGCCATCTATCTGTGTAAATACCACCCAATCCGCGCATTTCGTAGGTGGGAACGGACGCTGACCTGGAGATGAGCAGTTTGATGCCATTGATGTGTCCGGGGGCCGCTGTATGCCACACAACATAGCCTCGTGGTCCTGAGACCTTGGCCGGGAGGCAGCCACGCGGCTGGGCGGACCCATTGTATCGTTGCCGAAGGTCGGTCACTAATGGGGTCTGCTGTTGGAGCCCGCGTTTAATGAGGGAAGAGAATCACCAGCAAGCCACGCAATACAACACGCCCTTGGAGTTGGGCTGGGTGGAGATCGCTGACCAGGATTGACCGGCCCCAGACGGAGACGTCAGAAGACGGCGGTGGCTGGAATACCCGACGGTTTCGATTAGGTTCTGCGGGCCGGTCTGGGGCCCGGGTGGAGTGGCGCGTGGACCAATGATGCCACTGCTGAACCCCTGGGGTGCTGGGGGTAAAGTAAATGAGAGCGGCCTGGAGCTAGACTGCGCACCACGAAAGAACTTTGTGAAGACTAGCGGTGGCCATTGGAGAACCTCCCCCGGGTGAGTGGTGGTTGTGTGCCGGGAGGTGCCTACGCCGGGTGGATATCTTCGCTGCAGCAGGCCAACAACAGGAGACACAAGTGCAGGCCTGAAGGCCTGCCAGACAAAGTAGGTGGGACTGCTCCCCTCAGCGTTCTGCCATATGCGCGCAGGCCCCTCCCCCGATCGGCCTGTGAAAATCATACACACACAGCACAGCCTAAACCCTCAAAACGAAGAAAGCACTCCTCACCTCGCATCAGGTGGCACAGTGGCCCAGGAGATAAATCTGCTAGTACACCTGGCTCCTTTTACAGATCGAGGCGGCCCAGGCAGTGCATCGTGGAAGTGACACATTTCCATGGAGAGAGGGCAGCGGGACTCAGTAGTCCGCACGCCGACACCAGACGAAGGAATTTTGAAGAGGGGACTCTGGGAGCACCAGATAGCATGGAAATTCCCCGTTAAAAATAGGGCAGCGGATGTTGAATACAGCGAGATAATAACGGAGACAATTGAGGACAGGCTGTGGGGTCTTCGCACAGGGGAGCTCCGCTACTGTGAGACACATCAAGCAAAACCTCGAGACACAGCTGCTGCCCATACAATCTATCCCCCCAACAAACTGAGCTTGTTGCACAATACCTCAAGCGGGAAAAGCAGCAACGTTGACAAAGTATCCGGATAGGGGCTCTTCACCTCGCGCCGCTTACACACCGACCTCAGGCCCTGGTACTGATGCGCAAGCATCTTCTAAGACGCCGCCATGGGCAAACCCAACAACAAACAGGCCAAGATCACATTTGATATTTGCGCTACAAGGCTACAAGACATGGGGTCAACACATTCAACAGTGGTGCCGGAGACGCAACTTGAACCCGACCAGGAGGATCACATAAAAACTTCCTGCGGGAGGTCAAGGTCAGTTTACTGGACATAGACTCTAAGCTAGACTCCCTGGCACTATGCATGGATCACGTCTCCTGAAGAGTGGATAAGCACGAATCTCGCATTGACACCCTGGAGACCAGAGTTTCAGACTCAGACGACTTTCAGGTGGAGACGCACGAACGGCTCCTCCATATGGACAAGGTACTAAAAGTAATCAAAACTCCTAACAAAGACCTTGAAGCGAGGTCGAGAAGAAATAACGTACGCATCACGAGAATTCCGGAATCCACGTACATTGCCAACATGGAACAATGTATCGAACAATTACTGAGAGAACTGTTTGGTTCGGGACTGTGCGAAATGTTTCTCAAGGAAAGAATACATCGCACCCTGGGACCTAGGCCCCGTCCTGGAGCACACCCGAGACCTATATTGGCCTGCCTACTAAATTACAGAGACCGGGACGCTGTGCTGCCGTTGGCCCAAGAAAAAGGGGAAATTCAACACCAAGGAAACAACATTGCCTTTTACCTTGATTTCACACAGGCTGTTCAGGCTGCACGCCGTGAATTCATTCCAGCAAAAAAGCTATCCCAAAAATCAGGAACAAAATATGCTATGCTGTATCCAGTAAAACTGAGGGTACAGACGGCGGGCAAACCCATGTTCTTTACAGAGGCCAGTGCCGCCCTGAAATTCGCAAAACAAGTGGCAAGGAAACAACAGCTGAGGGACTCGGCGGCAGCGGCTTCCTCGAGCAGTCCGCTAAGTGACAATGACTAATGTATTTGCCTGTTGGGGTAGCATCCAGGGTTGATAGTCGGAGTCCACATTGGGCCACATCTTAAGGCGATATAAATGTCCACTGTGTTAACGGTCTTTTTAGGGTGGTACGTAACTCACTCGGCCACCCTGTTGCCACTGCTACAGGGCAGTACGCTGGCAAACACTCGTCCCCTTGGGATGATTCCCGACAGCCCTAAGAGATTAGAGCTTTTGTTCGCTTTGGGATGCATAGGATATACACAACCTGATTGGGGGGTTAGCGTGGGCGGGGGGGGCGTTGTTGTTTCAGGTGAATATTTACTGCAGCGCATATGTGCTTCATATTTCATATCTTACAAATTGCTTTTTAGGTCGAGCTATTTATAGCTCTGACATATTGTAGGGGAAATAACACTCTTGAACAAGCAGATTCCTCCCAATGCATGTGATCTATTGAAGCGTGACGCATTGCCAGCGCGCGCTTGGCCTCACTCATGCCCCATATGCTCGTTCCCTCCCGCTCGCTCCCCCACCCCCAGACCACCAGGCTCTTGAAGCAGCTTTGATTACCCCTAACATTCCTCCTTCGTGTATGTTTCTTGTTTTATTGCCGAGTGGCGTTTTGCGGCCGCGCGGCCAATGCTTTTCCCGACTGTCTATACGCAGTCTTTATTTATCTCAATGAACACTGTTTCTTTGCCTGATAGCGGACATACACCTCACGCATTTGTGCACCGGAATGCACGCACTCACTGTTATGACATTTTTTGACTCCATACTGTTCGCCGCTCTCTGTGAGGTAATGTTTATCTCACGATTGAGCCAGCACATCGGCGCCCGTTCTATGAGCCTGAGACATAGCAGCCACATGTGACATCTGCCTCCACTTCCCACGGAATCATGACCGAAGTCTTTCCACTCTTGCGGTCAGTTGTTTTTATGATAATTTTGAGTTTGGTTGTTCTTGATCAACCTCCGAGGACAATGCATTGTTGGCAACACTTTATTTCTGTGGTGAAGTTGCCAGCTCCGGAGTGTTTTCTTTGTGTCAGAGCATGTCATGCTTGAACTC
This sequence comes from Lissotriton vulgaris, assembly GCF_964263255.1. NCBI lineage: Eukaryota > Metazoa > Chordata > Amphibia > Caudata > Salamandridae > Lissotriton > Lissotriton vulgaris. The sequence goes on from NC_141694.1 coordinate 1,468,030,587, forward strand.
AAGTGTCTCGCCATTTCCCCTGCTTAACTCCTTCTAATAAAAGCCGCCCCACCCCCGCAACAAGTCATTGGTGCGATAGCGTGTCCATTAACTGCATGTGGGATTTAACCTGGCTAGTAGAATTGGTCATATTACACGCTTGCGTGTATGTAATCAGGCGCCCGCTACTGATTACAATATAGAGACAGAAATTTATTTTATTAGACCAACAGAGAATGTACAACGTGAGAAGAATACAGCAACTATCCCTGCATGGGTCACTTCTTCAGATGTAAATATCCAATATTATTGTGCAGACAGTATTCAGTGTTGGTCATTCAGCCACTCAACGTCACAGCATCACTCAACACCACAACACCACTCAACGCAACAGCGTCCATCATCGTCACAACATCACTCAGTGCCACAGCATCACTCAGCGCCACAGATTCACTCAGCACCACTGAATGCCAGAGCATCACTCAGCACCACTCAATGCCACAGCACCACTCAACACCACAGCAAAACTCAAAGCCACAGTACCACTCAACGCCACAGCACCACTCAGCGCCACAGAATCACTCAGCACCACTCAACGCCACAGCACCACTCAACGCCACAGCACCACTCAACGCCACAGCACCACTCAGCGCCACAGAATCACTCAGCACCACTCAACACCACAGCATCACTCAACACTACAGCATCGCTCAATGCCACAGCATCACTCAATGCCACAGCATTCTCAGTACCACTCAACGCCACAGCACTACTCAACACCACAGCACTACTCAGCGCCACAGAATCACTCAACACTACAGCATCACTCAACGACACAGCATCACTCAACGACACAGCATCACTCAACGCCACAGCATTCTCAGTACCACTCAACGCTACAGCACCACTGCATCACTCAACGCCACTGCAACACTCAGCGCCACTGCAACACTCAGCGCCACAGAATGCCACAGCCCGCCTCAACACCACAGCACCCCTCAACACCACTCAGCACACAGCCACCACAGCATCACTCAATGCTACAGCATCACTGAGCACCACTCAACGCCACAGAATCACTCAGCACCACTCAATGCCACAGTACCACTCAACACCACAGTACCACTCAACACCACAGCATCACTCAACGACACAGCATCACTCAAAGCCACAGCATCACTCAACGCCACTGCACCACTCAACGCCACTGCACCACTCAACGCCACTGCACCACTCAACGCCACTGCACCACTCAATGCCACTGCACCACTCAATGCCACTGCACCACTCAATGCCACTGCACCACTCAATGCCACTGCACCACTCAATGCCACAACACCACTCAACGCCACAGCACCACTCAGCACCAATGAACGCCACAGCATCACTCTGTGCAACCATTCAACAACAACTGGTTCTAATATGTTCTCTCAATGTTTCAAGCTTTATTACAAATGTCACAAAAAGATGTTAATATTTCACTTCTGTTCTTGGATTTTCATCACAATAAAATACTGAACATAATCTTCCCAAAAGTTATTTACAAAAGTTTAAGCTATTGGCATTATAAATTACAATAAGTTTTAATTAAGTATTAATTATTTAAAAAAATAAAAGCCATTGTTATTTGTAATATTAATACATCTAAGTCATGTAAATACAACACATATTGCATTACAAATGCTATAGATGTCACGTTTGCGAAAGTTAAAACTATTGGCATTGTAAATGACAAAGCTATTAATTTCGCTATTTTCAAAGCCAAAACATAAATAAAATATTTGTTCATCTACAATACCAATAGCTCAAACTTTCCTAATGCGAGACCTATTGCATTGCAAAGGCTTTTTAGACATGTCACCCACTACCCCGGGGCCATTATCCTGCATTCGAAGGGACCATTCAGCACACCACTGAGGGCAAGCCACATAGCGAAAAAGATAATCATAAGGGACGGATATTTTTACAAGTCTCATCCAACATGCCTCACATGGAACATATGCGGTCTAAATGACCACAGAAAGATGCGCCTAATACACTCCCACCTCTCAAGACAGTTGGCGGCTCTTTGCCTCCTTCAAGAGACCCACCTTAGGAGTGCAGTTTGTGACAGGCTGAAGTACAACAGATGGAGCGAAGTGTTTACATCATGCTACTCCAACTACTCCAGCAGAGTTTCCACATTAATTAAAAAAGGTACCCCCTGGCAAACCCTGAAAGTAATTAGCTATACAGAGGGGAGTTCTGGGAGTGTTGTTTCACCAGAAGGTACTAATCGCTAATGTTTACCGACCGAATGTAGACGACCCCTCTTTCTTCCGGCATGTGTGGCACACTCTGCAATCCATGGGGGATTCGGCATTAATATTGGAGGGGGGGGTAATACAGTTATGTCCCTAAATGTTGACAGGGTGGGAACCTCACACATACACCACCCACAAACATCCACAGTTTTAAAACAGCTAGTAGAAGACCACAGTCTCATGGACACCTGGTGAAACCTCCACCTTATTGCCTGCGAGAGTACTTGCATCACGCAGCAACATAACGCATGGTCACGCCTGGACTTTTGGCTCATCTCCCCTGATTTACACACCTGGGTATCAGACGTGTCCCATCACGCCCGCATGCTTTCTGATCACTCCCCAGTTACTCGAACCCTCCAGATACCCAGGCCCTATAGACAGCCCTATAAATGGCACATGCCCCCAAACACTTTGTTAGATTCTGCTATCAAGAATGAACTGCACACACACATTACAGAATACTTTGATAAGAATACAGGATCTGTGGACTCGGCCGGGACACTCTGGAAGGCCTTCAAGGTGGTCATTCGAGGACATTGTATAGCGGGGCAAACAGGGTGATCAGGGATATACGAGGCTGTCTAGACCACCTAGAAACTGAGCTACACACACTCGAGCGACAAAATTATGTGACTGTAGCGGAAACACTGGGGCAAATTCGTAGCAAACTGACTGCACACCAGGAGGCGGCAGACAGGGAGGTAAAATTTCTCCACAAGTATGCGACTGCCAGGAAATATGGCGAGGGCGATCGGCCCAGGAAGATACTTGCGAACCTACTGAGGCCGCCAAGGGAAGCCTCCCCAGACAGCTCGGAAGACTGCCGGGAGACACCGACGGACAGAGCCTCCCCAGACAGCTCGGAAGACTGCCGGGAGACAACGACGGACAGAGCGGTGCTCCTCTATACCTGAGCTGCTGCCAGGTGGGGTGAAGCGTAACAACCACAACAAATGGTATGTGGTTGTACTAACAATCTGGATATTTCAGGTGATATGTTTTTATCTTTCACTTAAAAAGCAGTAGTTATATTACAACGGGTCCTGAAGAAGGCATGAAAAATGTTCGTTGATATGCTGAAACATGTTGACCACTACTGATCACGGATATTTTGTTAAATCTGTGTTTGCACTGAGTTTTTAGAGTTGGAAGTCTGGGGGATACCAATAAATCATTTATATCCACCAAGCCTATCTAATTTTAAGTATTGCACCTTTCACTTTTTCTACTCACTTTCACACTGCTTTTTCATTAGCCACACCAACACTGTAAAAATATTTTTACACGACCTCCCTTTATAAGTACACTTCATGCACATTTGATTACGGCTAAGATAACAACTAGCCGTTTGTTATGTCTCCTGGGCAAGGAGTACCCAAATGATGCAAAAGAGGGCGGTACAGTGTGGTTTCTGATGGGAATTTTTCCCTATGCCCTTGAGTCTTAACTCACTATCACACTTAGTTCACTTTGTTGGTTCCCACTAAGTTGTCTGTACGGTGTTGGGGCTACGTCCACAGTTGAGTGGTTTCTTCGACCTTTAGGTACTCTTTTGTGTATTGAGAGACTGTTTTGGGGCATGTACCTAAGGTGAGTCGTCAAACTTGCCCTTGGACCCTCTTATTAAAGTGTTTGTTTTTTGATCGGTTTCACTACCAGGGCACTTACCGTGTCTATGTACCTGGATGATATCACGCTTTATATGGTGCATCCCCAAGATAACCTGGGCCCCATGACGAGAGGTAGTTCGGTTTGGTGGGCTCTCTGGAGTAAACAAACTGGAGGAGCACATCTGTGATTCTCCCACTCAAACCATGCACACAGGAATTCGCCACTGAATACCGGGTGGCATGGGCTTTGGAGCCCGTTCGGTATATTGGGGTTTGGCTCACCAGCAACATGCAGGAAATATGGACCGCCAACTATGGGAAAGTGGTGGCCTGGATTGAGGACAGAGTCAAAAGATGGAAGACTCTTCCTCTTTCGTTGGCCGGTCACATAGCCGTAGCCAAAATAATAATCTTGCCCAAACTACTTTGCCTCTTTGTAAATGTGCCACTCCCAATGCACATTTTTAGGTGATTAAGATCTCTCATGATAGAGCTGGTGTGGGCAGGGGGTCAACCAAGGATAGCCTGGGAAATATTGACACTACCACAGGGACAGCTGGCAGCCCCGGATTTTATTCTGTATGCATACAGTGCACAGGCATAATTTTTACAATTCTGGGCCCACCCCACACCAAACCAACCACACATGGCCATAGACATAGACTGCACCGCACCCCCGCCACTATCAACCGCTTTTTCATCCATATAATCGTCCTCGCGAGGAAATAGATAACGTACAAGTCATAAGATGGGCATGGGAAGGTATTCGTAAAAGAGCATGCCTGGAGATACTATATGGACCATACATGCCACTTTTTAATAACCCCGTGATTCCCCCTTCATGGAACGGAAGGCGCAAGAACGCATGAGCGCACACAAAAGTGAGCTGCGATCTCTATCCTAATGACACTTTCCTAACACTTCAACACATGTGCTCCCCAGCAGAGCCATCAGCACTACATATGCTACTATACTATCAGCTCCACGCGTCCAGTAGAGGCAGATTCTCCACATTTCTAGCGCCACTGCCTTTCTTGCCGGCGCTTGAGAACCTGTTGGCGGTGGAGTCAGGACAGACACTTTTATCACACATTTACAGACACACTCAAAAGACCTCTCTGATAATAAGTCCCCCCCCCCTCGCGGGTGGCCTGGGGTGAAGAGTTGGGTACACCTCTTACAGAAGACCAATGGAAGCTGAGCTGTCAACAGTTGGAGCGCCTGTCGCCCAACTACCGCCTCCGGCTTAAGCACTTCAAGTACCTGCATTGCCTCTACCGGACTCCCATACATTTACACAAAATGGGGCTCCGTGAGGATGATTGTTGCTGGAAATGCGGTGCCCCACACGCAACCTTCATACATTTAGCTTGGATCTGTAGACCAATAGCACATTTCTGGCTTGAAATCTGCAAACATATTAAAGACATCACTGGGTTGGACCTCTCCTGCACACCCTTCACGTCCCTGCTTGGGGTGCTGGAGGCGGTGCCCCCTAAGTCACGTAAACTACCAGCAATGCTCCTATTGATGGCCAAACGGCAGATAGCCTTACAATGAGGGGGCCGCCATACCTTAGCTGACTAAATACTGGGTCACACAGGTAACTTATTGCGGGACACAGCTGTCTGCCTATTGGGAACTCCAACCAACCATATCGCAACCTAAGAACATTTTGGAACCATTTGTAACTTGACGAATTCTAGAATGGATGATGTTTAATGTAATAATTCCAGGCTATATGCTTCTAATGAGTCATTCCTTAGATTATAATGTATAAAATTACCTTGGGAGTGCAATGCCATGTTGTCCTATTGTAAGTTTGCAGTTATAGGCGTTTCATATTGTAGGAAATATTTTGCAGGCCCCACCACGGGCTGGACTAAGTGCGAGTCGGATATGTCTGATTAAATTATTGCAGTACAACACTGCAATGTATGTTCTTGTTTTTGCTGCTTTGTTATGAAAATGCAAATAAAAAGCAATTTTAAAACCCTCACCCACCAGGGTTACCCCTTGGTTGCATGCTTCAACATAGTCCTTCCCGTTCCGGAACAGGGCATGCTTTGACCAGACAACTATGCTAGAGCAATGATTATATAGAGGCAGATGTTGTGCTGTGGAGGAGTGAAGTTAAGGGGAGTGTACTTAAAATTACCTGGCTAGTGGGAAAAGTGCTTTATTATGACCCCCAGTTGGCAAGGTTAAAAAACTGGGAAAAGGGATAGGGTGATAAGGGAATTTAGTGTTAACACACCCTATTGGTCGACATGTTTCCAGCCTATCCCTATCGGATCTAGTTATTGAAAGTAATTTCTCCAGAACTAGTTCCACTCCTTAAGTTGTATACCTATACACAACTATATGTATTGAAAACCTGCAACATTCGCACATTCACACACCGGGGTGTAATGATTCAGATCACCTGATCCTTTGTAACGTTATAATCTGTAAGGAGAAAACAACAGGATAAGAAATATATCTGTCTCCATCTTAAATACATCGATGAAGGTAAACAACCTAAGATGGCCACCAGAAAACTACACAAACCAGATTGTTTTAGGGTTTTCACTCAAAGTACTGGTTTGGAATGCTAAGCGCGTGCTGCCTCAAATCAGTGCACTTCACTGAGGAAATTATTCCGGTTAGGCATGTAATTGAGTTGTTCACGAAAGTTAGTCAGGGTAGTGGCTTCGTTTAAAATCTTCAACGTTCTTAGTTTTGTGTGTAATTATTAGTTTTAATTCTTCGGCATTTCTTAAAAGACAACATGTTTTGTACACCCGTTTTACTTCGGGCTCTGTCACCACATGAATAAATCCTGAATTCAAAGGTTTAACCTGAAGCTGAACGGTTTCAGTTGATTGGAATAAATGTTGTAATTTCTCTCTGTGAGGACAGCCTTCTGTTAACAACTTCGAGGAAACCAAATTCAGTCACCCGTTACAGGGAGTTGAACTCTTATCTCAGCTGTGAGAGTTTTCTTGCTACTTTGCTTAACTTGAGCTCAGTAAATGATTTAACAGCAACGTGTTAAAAAATAATTTCTCCCTTCCTTCTAAACTATTTATTTTAAATATCAATAGAAGAGAGATTAACCCTTAAATAACCCCAAGTGCCCAACTTCTGAAAAGGGAAAATTACAGGTGATTATTGTAGAATTCAAACCCTCAGTATTTCAGAAATTAGGTAGAAAAGAAAGTCTTGAAACATTGGCACTTACCTGAAGAAGATGCAGAGCCCCATCTTCCTGATTTAGAAGATAAGACACACAAGTACCCTATAAGGAAATAGACATTTAAAAGTTTTAATGGTTTGACTACATAAACTATGAACTAATTAACATAATTGAAATGTAAGAGAAATTCCAAAAGAGAAAAAGAATTGAGAATAAAAACAAGAAATAGAAGAGGGGCAAAAGCCATTTCCGGAAAGGGTAAATTAGATTGATTTAGCAAGTTTTTAGGATGAGCAGATCTAAAATGTGATAAATTGTTTCCTTCTTGCCTAAAATTCTTCCAGATGCAGGTTCACCACTGAACAGAGAAGAATGCAGCATATCAGAAGGTGGCATACAGAGGCGTAGATAGGAGTGAAACCCTAGTGACTTGGCAGTCTTTTCTCACTCTCTCCCATTCCCCTTGGGGATCAGTCAGACAGTGGTAAGAAATTGGCTGTTGGGAAGGTTCTGGGAGGGGCGTTTGAACCTGCGGCATACTGCTCCTGTGTTAGTTTGTGAGAGCGCTCTGACAGAGTGAAGTGCTGACTGATTTCTTGCACATGAGCAGGAGTTTGAGCTAAAGAGATTGGGAGAGATTTTGGAGGTCATTCAAAAGGAAATAAAAATTTTAAACGATAGTGACTTCTAGAAGATAAATTACTGATCTGGCTAATAAGATGAGTGCAGGTCTATGTTTCTCATTAATAGGTGAAGCTGGTTCCCAATCCGCTTCAAATTCTTCACCCAAGATCACAACACAGGTTATACACTCCTTGTCCCTAGTAATTCCTTTAGCCCCACTGAGCGGTTTAATGGTGATCCACAAAGAACACCAATCTTTCTGACCCAGTGTACCCTATATTTTATGTGTCGCCCGGTGATTTTCCCTGATGCACAGTCTCTAGTGGCCTTCATATTGTCCTACCTAAGTGCTGATGCTGCCCCTGGTCTATGCTTCTAGTAACATGGAATGGCCCAGTCTTATACGACCTCAACGAATTCAAGAAGGAATTTCTTAGAACATTTGACCGTCGAAAGACATTTCAGGCAACTTGACAATTATTGGCGCTGAAACAGGGTAAATCGTGATTTGTAAGTAAGAGAGCAGCGGTTTTCTACAGAGGTCAGAGTTGAAGGACGCCTTAGCTCAAGTGCCCAGTAGGCCAACGGAAGTTTCAGCATTGATTGCTTTGGTGTTGGAAATCGATTTTCGTCAAAACGAGAGGAAAAAAAGGAGAAAAAAAGACAAGATTTTTGGCCAAATGCACCAAGGTATGATCGAGTCAAAACCGAATACGAAATCCTCGGATGGAAGCCATCTGGGAGTCAAGCCTGTGCAGATAGCTTCTATGAGGGGGGCGTTGTCCAAAGGAGAAGACAAAATAAGCAATGTCTCTATTGTGGTGCGAGTAGACTTTTTGTGAGAAACTGTCCAAAGAAGCCAAAACTACCGGTGAAGGAAAATTTGCAGCACCAACAGTAGGTGGAGTTGCACTGATGGATGCTAACACAAATACAACTCCTAAATACCACCAATTGGTTAATACATTGCAATCTTCCTCCCCACATTTAACTCTATTCACGACATTAAGTTTCAGAGAAAACAAGTTGAAGAATGTCGCTGTGATGATTGACTCTGAGGCAACAGGACATTTTTGTGACTTAAAATTCGCGGAGAAAATTGGATTGAGAGCAATTCAGAAGGCAATAAGTGAACCGGTTTGAGCAGTAGACGGAACAAATCTATTGTCAGGTCCCATAACAAACCAATTGACCTAGTGACTTCAGAAGGACATCAGGAGACCATACAATTTAACCTGCAACCACGGCATTAGATTGGAGTACTAGATCTATAGCTATGACTTTGGAGTATTGTAAGGAGCATTGTTTTTGAAAAAAGGAAATGAATCATGACACGACCCCCAGCTACCCAATTATGTGAAAACAAAAAAGCTGTATGTGTAATTCAAACCTCTGAAATCCCTTCAGATTATGCTGACTACCAGGATGTTTTCAATGAAATAGAAGTGGAAAAGTTATCACCTCACAGAAGCTTTGATTGCAAGATTGAATTGGAGCCTGACGCAAATTTACCTTGTAGCAGAATTTACGCTCTAACAGAAAAAGAAGATCAACATTTGAAGGAATATATCCAGAAGAATTTACAAAACAGATTTATATACCCCTCCCAATCCCCTTTGCCTTTGCCTTTGCTTTTTGTCCCCAAGAAGGAAGGCAATCTTCGTATGTGTATTGATTACAGAGCAATCAGCCGAATCACAATAAAAAAATCGATATCCACTCCTGTTAATCTCTGTTCTTTTGGATCAAGTGAAAGGAGCGCAAGTGTACACGAAGCTCGATCTGAGAGGAGCATATCGTGTAATTACAATAAAAGAGGGTAATAAGTGGAAAAAGGCCTTTCGGACGAAGTACTAACTTTTTGAGTATCAGGTGATGCCCTATGACCTATGTAATGCACCAGCGGCCTTCCAACATTTCATAAACGGCGTTATGAAAGAATTCATCGATCAATGTAACATGTCTGAGGAGTTCTACAGAGACTCAGGAGGTCATTAGGATGACAGGCGTACTTAGTCCGCCCGCCATCCTATTGGTCATTGGGACCGTCCGCCATAAGGGCGGGGGTCCCGTGGGGGGTATTAGGATGCACCCGCCACTGTGGCGTGCGCATCCTGCATTTTTAGCATTGTGTGCCAAAAGTGCACGAATGCATTTGCATTAACAAAGCGGCAGGCACCGCGCGGTGCCTGCTGCTTTGGTAATGCAAATGCAGGGGGGTACCACAGGTACCCCCCGTGTGCAACCCCACCTCTCCTTCACTCCGGGGGTCCGCAAGGGGCCCCCGAAGTGAAGACTGCATGCCTTTCCCTGGCGGCATCATAGAACGATAAAATTAAAGAAAAATTAATTATCAAATAAAAGACAAAAAAAATTATTTGATTAATCTGGTTATATATTCTTAATTGTATGTCAACATCTAGATAGTGTCGTGGGGTAAAACTTTGAGAACATTTCTGACCTGCAACTGTCTTTGTCAAAAATGTGACTGGCTCAGCTATATAACTTTACCTATAATGGCATCGCCGCCGCGGAAAGGCATCTGTTTGGCCCATCATAATATGGCTGCGGTGTCTTATAGACAAGGTGACCGGGGTGGAAAAGCGTCGGACGGTCTTTCCGTCCGCCGCAGACTCCCCAGCCATCCTAATGTGGCGGGGGGTCATTTCAGTGTGGATGGCGGGCGGATTGCCCCCGCCAGGCCGGTGGTGGCTACCGCCAGCCTGGCGGGGGCAATCCGCCCACCATCCTAATGGGACCCTAAGTGAAAACTGCCTCTTCGTAAAACTGAAAAATGTGCTTTCAGCGTGACATGTGTGGAATTCCTAGGATTTGTCTATCCCCCAGAAGTTACTATGTATCAAAAGAAAATTGCTGCAGTCACTGAATGAAAGTCCCCTAAAAACATAAAAGATGTCCAAAGTTTCATTGGTTATGCCAACTTCTATCGGAGGTTTATTCAGAATTTTTCCCAAAAATTAATTCTTCTCACCTGACTTTTGAAGAACGGAACTAAATTAGAGTGGTCGGAGGAAGCAGAAAAGACCTTCTCTTCCTTAAAAAAGGATTTTACATCAGCTCCAATTTTGCTCCACACAGATCCCACTGAACCCTTCTTTGTGGAAACCGAAGCTTCCGACTTGGCCTTGGGCGGAGTTCTGTCTCAGCGACACAAGGTCACAGGACAACTACATCCTGTGGCCTATCGATCCCAAAAGCTAACACCACCGGATGTTAACTATAAGATTACTGAAAAGGAATTGCTGACCATTAAAGATGCCTTAAAAGAATGGAGGCATTACCAATGGGCGCAAGACATACGGTAACTGTGTACACTGACTATCGGAATCTCATATTCTTGAAATCAGCAAGAACGTTAACCCCATGACAGCTTTGATGGTCCTTGTACTTTGCCGATTTTGACTTTGTAATAACTTCGCGGCCAGGCACGCGAAATAGGAAAGCAGATGCCACTCGTGTCATCCCATCTCTCAGCCTTCCTACTCAATACCAGATCGGCAGCCGAACACCAGTTAAAATTGTTTGACTTTTTGGACTCTGTCAAGCCGGACCTGTTATTTTTGAATGAGACCTGGTTCCGCACGGATTCCCTTCCCAGTGTGTTATCCGCTCTTCCCCCTCCCTATGTCATCCTCAGGGCCGACCGACCCGAGGGCCAAGCAGGCGGTGGAGTTGCCCTGATTGTCCGGGCGGACCTCCATTTTCAATTGCTCCCCTCCCCTTCTTTACCCACGGCGGACTGTCTGATTATTCGCTCCACCTTTTCCAAGGTCCCTTTACCGTGTGTCCTTGTCTATCGCCCTCCCCAGTCTTGCCCTCGCTTCCTTCCTGCTATCTTTGATCTTTTGAGAACTCTGGCCATTGACAATTCTTCGATTTTGCTCCTCGGGGATTTCAACTTCTGGCCCAATGACCCAGCGGAAGATGTGGCCTCCCGTAATTTCACTGAACTCCTTAGTCTGAAGTTTGTTTCACATGTCCTTTCCCCCACCCACATTCATGGCCACACTTTAGACCAAATTTGGACCCTTAATATTCCGGTTCCTACCCCTTCTGTCCAGCCTTGCGCCTGGTCGGACCACTTTTTGATTTCTTTTTCTCTAGATCTTAGTACCTCTTCCACTATCTCATTTTCTAAAGACACTTGGGCGAGGACTTGGAACAGAGTTGACATTCCTGTCCTCTGTTCCTCCCTCTCAGCTTCTGACCCTGACCTGGCTGATCTTACGCCATCCAGGCAGCTGGACGCTTTGAACAGCTGGCTCCTGAGGGCTTGCGATCAAGTTGCTCCTCTGAAGCGTGTTACAGTCAATCGCGCCCATAATGCAAATAAATGGTTCTCTCCCGCCTTGAAGGCAAAAAAACTGGAGGCGCGTCAAGCTGAGAGAGCATGGAGGCGTGCCTACTGTCCCCTCTTCAAATCCCACTATACCTCCATCCTCTAAGAATATAAAAAGGATATTCTCCTTGCTAAAACAGCCTATTTCTCAGGAAGAGTTCTTGTTGCAGAGAACCAGTCCAGGGAAATATTTGCTATAGTCCGGGAACTGTCCTCATCTGATAGAGCCTCTCTCAAAACCCCCCCTTCCCAGCTGTTGTGCAACTCTCTCAACGATTTTTTCGTTGAGAAGGTTGCCCTTATTAAGGCCAAGATTCCGCCCCCTTCCCCAACTTATTGTGATCTCCAGCCTCCCCCCTACCTCTAATTTGACTCATCTACCTCACTTGACTAGAGAAACCTTTCTTTCCCTACTGACGCGTGTAAAATCTAGATCCCCTGTGGATATTGCCCCGGCGCACATTCTTCGCAAGCTCTTTACGAGCTGCTATCTTCTTCCTCTCACGTTCCTTAACGACTCTCTTGAACAGGGGATTGTTCCAGCCCTTCATAAAACTGCTATTGTCATCCCCCTTCTAAAAAAAACTGGAGCGGATCCAGCCTCCCCCTCTAACTATCGTCCCATCTCCCTCCTCCCCTTTTTGGCCAAGGCCCTGGAGGCCCATGTCACCTGGGTCCTAGGTGCCTTTGTGGAGGAGAGTGGGGGATTTGCTTCCCGGCAGGCCAGCTTCCGCCCCCGGCATTCCACCGAGAAGGTGGTTATTTCGGTGATGGACGAGCTCAGAGAGGGGCTAGACACCAACAACCCCCAGGCCCTCGTCCTCCTAGATCTTTCCGCCGCCTTTGACACGGTTGACCATTCCATCCTTCTCACCCGTGTCAAGGCGGCGAGTATCGAGGGCCCAGCTCTGGCCTGGATCAGTTCTTTTCTAAGTGATCGCTCTCAGGCTGTCCATCTTGCTGAATTCACTGCCCCTCCTCACTTGGTCCGGTGTGGTGTTCCCCAGGGTTCTTCTCTCTCTCCTCTATTATTCAATCTTTACATTTTGCCACTTATTTTTGTACTTCAGCAAATTGAGGTCACCGTGTATAACTATGCCGATTACCTCCAACTCGTTTTCAATTTGTCACACTCCCCAACCAGCATACTTAATTTTTAGTCTGTCATGCTGTTCATCAGTGATTGGATGAATGGTAACCATTTGAAATTAAACCCGGACAAGACTGAACTTGTTGTCACTGGTAGCACTCCCAGTCCCTGGTCCCCAACTTTTGGCCTCCCTCCCTGGGCACTTCCCCCACACCCTCCCCTTCTGTAAAAACTATAGGGATTTCACTTAATAAACATCTTACTCCTCACTCTCAGATTAGTTCTGTCGTTTCTTCTTGTTTCTTTGCTCTCCGCACTATACGGAAAATCTCTTGGTTCTTTTCTGTCCCTACCCTTAAATTAATTTTGATGGTGATGGTCCTGTCCCGGCTGTACTACGGGAACTTTGTATACAACGGCGCTCCTGCTTATGCCTTTCGTCCGCCTGATTTATGGCCTGCCCAGATTCCATCACACCACCCCCCTTCTCCAATTCCTACATTGGCTGCCCATCAAGGAACGGGCTCTCTTTAAATTGGGCTGTACCACATTTCAGGCTTTGGCGGGAACTGCCCCCGAGTTCATCTCCTCGGCCATTAGTACTTACTGCCCCAATAGAGAACTCCGCTCTTCCACTAAATTTTTTCTTTCTGTCCCCCGGTTCAAGAAAAAGAAATCTGGGGGCCTGAAATTTAGCGTCCTTGCACCCACCTTCTGGAACTCTCTTCTCTTCCATATTAGATCTATCTCTTCATATCTCGAATTCCGCAGGGCCCTTAAGACTTTCTTATTTTCTCATGTTTTCCCACCCCAGTAACTCTGTCACCACAGCCATGGGTTAAGTATCCTACAAGCGCCAAGAAACCGCGTGGTATATGAGCGCTATACAAATTCCTGTAAATTCAAATTATCTAGAATGAGCACAGACAATTTGCCAAGAATGGTTGAGAACCAGAACCTCTTTTCAGATAAAAGATTCATTGGAAAAATCTTGCAATGAACAATAGAAGAGGGAGTTCATAACATTATGACAAAAGAGCGGATGAAAGAATGGTCTAGTCAAGATCCAATGACAGAGGTCAGAGAAAATTTACGGAGCTTTATACTTGCCCACAGAAGAACTGCAAGGAAGGGCTCTCTGAGTGTCATGACAATCCCATTGGCAGGACATAAAGAAGTTCAAAAGACTACTGAATTAGTGAAAAGAAACTATTGGTGGCCGAACTTGACGAAGGACGTACATCAGTACGTTGACACTTGTGAGATCTGCACTCTGGGAAAATCGGAGAGGCGATCACCTAAGGATCTTTTGCAACCTTTACCCAACCCTTATCCCTGGCACACCATGACTCTAGATTTAATAGTAGATTTGCTCTCAAGTCAGGGATACAACACAATGTTGGTGTGTGTGGACACCTTTACTAAACTTTATTTCCTTAGAAGGAATCCCTACTGCAAAAGAGTTAGCGTTAGTTTTCAGTCAAAACATAGTGAAGGCATGTGGTATGCCTAAGGTATTAGTCTCTGATTGTGGGCCACAATTTCTGTCACATTTTCGGAAGGCTTTTACAAAAGAACTGAATATTGACAGTTTATTACTAGCTATCATCCCGAGCCCGATGGGCAGACAGAAAGAACAAATCAAGAACTAGAACAATAATTGAGATTATTTCTGTTGGATTTGGAAGGAGATTGGCCTGAGTTCTTGTGAGTTCTTTGACCCTGCTTGCAGGCAGGTTGCCCCCACGCCGCTGCCCGTCACCTGATTGCCCTTGCTGCCTCCCTGTTTCCTGAGTTTTTCTCTCCTTCCCCCTGCCCGTGCACCAGTTCCCCCTGCCCCCCACTGCTCCTGTTCCGAACCATTCCCGCCCCTGCTTCTCTGCGGCCCGCCCCCCTGCACACCCATTTGCCTCCCTGCACCTGCCTCCCCGCTGCTCCTCCCTCCCAAGCCACATCTTATTCTGGCCAAGACAGGTTCAACACCACGACCACCCGACTAGGCCAGTCTCCACCCCCCTGTGAACACCACCAGCGCCAACCGCCTGACCTGGTCCAACGTCAACGACAACAAGACACGTAAGGTCATGAACTCCATCCACTCAGGATCTCCATCTGACCCATGCCCACACCACGTATTCAACAAGCAGACGCTGCCATCGCACCCCAACAACGGAAGGTCATCAACATCTCCTTCAAAACAGCGACATTCCCGGAAAGCTGGAAGCACGCTGAAACCAATGCCCTCCTCAAGAAGCCCAAAGCGGACCCCAAGGACCTCAAGAACTTCCGGACCATATCCCTGCTCCTGTTCCCGGCAAAGGTCATCGAGAAAATCGTCAACATACAACTGACCCGCCACCTGGAAAACAACATCTTGGATCCATCCTAGTCTGGATTGAGACGAAACCACAGCACCGAGACAGCCCTCATCGCCGCCACAGACGACATCAGGCGCCAACTAGACAACTGCGAAACATCGGCCTCATCCTCCTGGACCTGTCAGCCACCTTCGACATGGTCTGCCATCGCACTCTAAAGACACGCCTCCTAGAAACCAGAATCCAAGAGAAGGCTCTTGACTGGACCATGTCCTTCCTCCCCAGCAGAACCCAGAGCGTCCGCCTCCCACCCTTCCGATCCGAAGCCACCGACTTCATCTGCGGCGTCCCCCAGGGCTCATCCCTCAGCCCGAGGCTGTTCAACGTCTACATGGCCCCCCTCGCACAAGGTGCCCGCCATCGCGACCTCAACATCATCTCCTACGCTGACGACACCCAGCTTATCCTCTCCCTCACCAAGGACCCACGCACCGCCAAAACCAACCTCCACGAGGGAATGAAGGCCGTCGCCGACTGGATGAGGAGCAGCGTCTGAAGCTGAACTCGAACAAGATGGAAGTCATCATCCTCGGAACCACCCCCTCAGCCTGGGATAACTCCTGGTGGCCGACCACACTGGGAACCGCACCAAAACCCACCGACCATGCACGCAATCTAGGATTCATCCTCGACTCCTCCCTCTCCATGTCGAAGCAGGTCAATGCCATCTCCTCCTCCTGCTACAACACCCTCCACATGCTCCGCAGGATCTGCAAGTGGATCCCCACCGAAACAAGAAGAACAGTGACACAGGCCCTTGTCAGCAGCAGACTGGACTACGGCAACGCACTCTACGCAGGAATCCCAGCCAAATACGACGACTACAACGCATCCAAAACGCTCGACTGATCATCAATGTTCCCCGCCGCAGCCACATCACCCCCCATCTGAGAGACCTACACTGGCTCCCTGTCGACAAGAGGATCACCTTCAAGCTCCTCACCCACGCACACAAAGCACTCCACAACGCAGGACCAGCCTACTTGAACAGCAGACTCAAATTGCACAACCCCACCGCCAGCTCCGCTCCGCCAGCCTCGCCCTCGCAGCTGTCCCCCACATCCAGCCAACGACCTCCAGTGGCAGATCCTTCTCCTGCCTCATCGCCAAGACCTGGAACACCCTCCCTACCTACATATGGCAGACCCAAGACCTTCTCGCCTTCAGAAGGCTCCTCAAGACCTGGCTCTTCGAGCAGTAGCAGCATCCCCCTCTCCCCCAGCGCTTTGTGACCCTTGCAGGTAAGTAGCGCGCTTTACAAGTACTCTGATTGATTGATTGATTGATTGGGCAGCTGAGTTTGCAATAATGCAGAAAAATGTATCTATTAGGTTTCACTCCTTTTTACATGAACTATGGTCGACATCCCAATTTTTCTATGATCTTTCAAGAAGTAAACATTCCTGCAGTTCAGGACTTAGCACAACATATGGCCTCCATATATCGCCCAGCAACTGAGAATTTAGCAAAGGCCAAAGAAGCTTACAAGTTCTATGCAGATAGAAATAAGACTGAAGGAACCTGATTTAGAAGCAGGAGATCAAGTATGGCTCAATTCAAATAATCTGAAATTGAAAGGAAATAGAAAATTCCAGCCAAGGTTTGTGGGACCATATCCAATAGCAAAAAAGATAAACTCAGTGACTTACAAGTTAAGGCTAACTGAACTTATGAAAATACATACTGTGTTCCATGTTTCTTTGTTAAAGAAGGTGTCTAATGGTTTAAGGATTACATTACCCCCTAAACCCGTACAAAGAGAAACTGGAATAGAATTTGAGGTAAAACAGATTGTAGACTCAAAAATCAGTAAGGGAAAGGTCTATTATTTAGTGGACTGGAAAGGATATGGTCCAGAGGAAAGGTCCTGGGAATTATATGCAGAAGTCCATGCTCCCCGTTTAACCAAGGCGTTTCACACTAAATTTCCAAGCAAACCCAGCCGGAGGGCCCGTCCTTGAGAGGGGGTACTGTCAAAACCTCACAGTCATCAGGCAGAAGAACAACAATATCGACATGTTCCTCTAGACTAGGCATGTTTGCATATATAAACACCCTAAGATGGCCACCAGAAAACTACACGAACCAGAGCGTTCTAGTGATTTCGCCCAAAGTACTGGTTCAGAATCCTAAGCGCACACTGCCTCAAATCAGCGCACTTCAGCAAGGAAGTTATCCAGGTCAGTCGTGTGATGGAGTTGTTTGCAAAAGTTAGTCAGTAGTGGTGTCATTTAAAATCCTTGACATTCTTAGTTTTGTGCGTAATTATTAGTTTTAATTCTTCAGCATTTCTTAGAAGACGACGTGTTTTGTACGTCCGTGTTACTCCGGACTCTGTCACCACATGAATAAATCCTGAATTCTAAGGTTTAACATGAACACAGACCTAGCACAACCCTATATCTGGAATTAGGAGCACATGGCTGCTGCTCCCTCCCCCATTGGGATACTCAAGCCATTGCTCTTCCCCTTCCCATCAATGGATGGGTCTCACTAATACTGCGCCATTACCTTTGACGCTCTAAGCGGTCCAGTTCCCCTACACCTCTGATTGTATATTTCTTGGTCTGGCTGGCCACCATTCCTGCCCTCCGTACCATATTTGTTACTAGCCATGCAGGAGATGCAACATTTATTACAGGCAATTGCACACAGGCATGCTTATTCGAAATGTCCCGATGATGATCCAGTTATTGTATATATGGATTGAAACACCATTGACACCCGATACACCTTATACACTGCTCTAAATTGTAATTTAATGTGTAAAGGTGTCCTCATGCAATTTGTTTGTTAAATTGCAAATTGTGCGGCATAATCTCAAGAACGTGTGAAAACCATCCCAAAAGTAACAACGCAACTCTCAACATTGCAGTCTATCGCTGTAAAATTATGCTGTGTTAACTAGGCATTCACAACACGGCGATACCATACGATAGTCTCCAGATAGCGCGTCAAATGACCG
Organism: Lissotriton vulgaris; assembly: GCF_964263255.1. Classification (NCBI taxonomy): domain Eukaryota; kingdom Metazoa; phylum Chordata; class Amphibia; order Caudata; family Salamandridae; genus Lissotriton; species Lissotriton vulgaris. Next base: position 1,468,049,077 of record NC_141694.1, read on the forward strand.
AATTGAAATGAACACCACGCCGTAAAAATTCGATACACAAACACAAAAAAAGTTGCAAAGAGGTCAATCGCGATACAAAAAGCAGCAAAAACCAGCGGCAGGCCTGCAAATCCCACTCGTCTGGCAGGAAAATGCACTATAAAAGCTACAAAAGCAACACACCAGAAACAATCCAAAGTGCGTAGCAACATGGATGCACCCAGACCCAGTGCAGAGGCCAACGTCAACCCCACAAGCCCCACAGACCACCAGCAAGGAGAAAAGGAAGACAGGGTGCAGTCCTCAGCAAAACCAGGTCAGCGTCACAGAGGTGACAGTACACTACCATCAACTGACCCACAATGAGACTAACATGAATGCAGTCGGAGTGTCCAGGAGGGCATGAAGCGCTGACATGATGTGAAAAGCCACACCAAGCACAAACCCTCTGCCAACAGGAAGGCAGCAACAGGAGGTGGGAGTCCTGCGCCACAGGAGGACCTGGAGGAAATAGAGACCACAGTCATCAGTGTGGAGACGGTGCAAGGAGGTGGGAGTCCGGACACAGCTCAAGAGGACCGAACACAACATCAACAGGGTGAGCAGGGACTGGGGGGGATGGAGGGAGATGGGCACAATGACACACATGCACAACAATGTATACCACACTGCAAACCCGCAATGACCCAGGATCATGTCCCTGATCCCTGTGGCACACTGCAACACACACAAAGCAATAACAGCACATCCCACGACCATGCTGTACAAAGTGCAACACCAACACTACAGAATAGGGGACACAACTGGGTTCGCTCATGCACAGAAACAGGCCAAACATCGAACAGAGCAGGAAACTGTTCGATTCATACATACGCGTACAACCTCACATCCGTCACGTATACAAAAGTCCACTGTCCCGCATCAAATTGGAAACACCGCCCAAACAGTCTCAATGTACATTGTCAGACAGTCTGCATGTCAACAAGAACAAGAACAATGCGCAAACATACATGTCAACACAATACCAACATGCATCACCCTTCACATTGCAGAGGGACACACAACACCTCCAGCAGATCAGACAACCCATCAGTGATGCTGGAGAGGCCCACCACATCTTCGACACTGACGCCCTACAACAGTTCATGGACATCCCAGGCAACCCACCACCAGGGCAGACAAGCTACATAGAGGAGAACCTGCACAGACCACACAGCAGGAGGCACCCACAAGCACGGCTTGCACCCAACACGCCACTGAGGCACACATCGCAGTCAAATGCCAGGTGTCAGGATGCCGAAAGGAGTTGGCCGCACAGGTGCTGGTGGGGTCAGGGCTCATGAAAGCCAAATAATATTACATATGGGGTCTCCAAGTCCCATCAGGGCAAACCTGCACCACACAAAGGAGACCCACACTGCGACAGAGACTCATGCATTTGCACATTTCCTGTACTGAACCACGCCCAGAGCCCCGAAATTACCATTCACACACCCACGCTGGACCACCATACGACGGCCCAGTAAACTCCCTTACATACTGAGTGGCTGACGTCTTACCCATCATCATCCCAGGTCTACCACACTGCCTGAGGAGACATTGCTGCGTGAACTCGCCACAGCACATAACCAAAACAGTCTTGGACAATGACTCGTGGTGTACTGAGTTAGTGGCACCTGGAGTGCTGAGTAGGGTATCAGGCAGATGATGGCATCCACAACAGGTGTGAGAAACTCAGTTAGTCTGCCAGAATCACTGTTTTGACTCTGGCAGATGGCATTTGGAGGAGGTCCTGGCGGTGGTGATGTGTTCCTCCTGCGGTGATGTGACGTCCGTGCTGGTCTGGACTCAATTTGATGTGTGAGCCCCGGTGGGCTGCAGTTGAAGCCGGAGGCAGCGGACAGCGCAGGGCCACATACACAAGGCATCAATGACCCCAAGGCCATCGTCTCAGAGGCCATCCAATGTGTCAGGAGAAAGCGTCCCTGACTTGACCAGCACAGAGTTAGTGGCCTCGGATGCATAGTGGCCGGCACAGGCATCCCACCACAGGACAGTGCCTTGTGGTGCACTAAGGAATGGCCACGTGGACTGAGCGGGTCTTCATCGATGTCCGAGGTGATTGTGGTGGAGGGTTGTGGGGGACAGTGGAAGGTGTCCCCCAGGGGATGGTGCAGAGGGTATAAGCCGTCCGGAAGCAGCAAATGGAGGTAGCGGTTAGCAGTGGCCCACAGACTTGTGTTGTCGGAATGCTATGCACAGACTTGGTGGCACCACATCAAATGGAGTATAGTGACTTCAAGTCAGCCATAAACATTGTCTTCTGCCATAGTGTAATCAAGACTCGGTTCCAAATGTGTGACCTACTAGTCTGCTGTGTCAGATGGTAGAGTAGGTAAACAAGAAAGGAATACTGCGGGCCTTGCTCGTGGAAGCCTTGATGGTCATAGCAGGTTGCCAGGGTTGAGGGCCTCGGCTTGGAGCATGCACCGGCACGTGGTGGGCCCTCTTCGACACATGCCGGTGCATGCAGGTGGGCATTGAGGCCTGGGTGCCCAGGGGCAGGCAAGACTGGTTCGGGGACCAGCGTCCCAGGGTGCAGCAGGTGCACAGGATCGCAGGCAACCCCACTAACGGCAACGGCGTCAGCCTTGTGGTGGGGTGAGAGGCACCGACCTGGCAGACACGGGCATTCCGGAAGAGGACCACGCCCAGAGTCACGTGCCTTTTATTCACACCCCTACACTGGCCTGTCGTACGCCAGGCCAGCCCACTCCGCTCACGCCTACGGGGGGAGGTAACAGGCTACAGTTCCGCGATCTTCCCCACTGGCTGGGGTGACATGGTTGCCTCCACTGCACTCCAAATACCAGCAGTGTATGTCAACATGGATATGTCTGTGGTCTGCATACTGCAGTCTGGCCATCACATCCACACCACACTTGGCATTGTGTACATTCTTATTCATAGGTCACTTGCCTCCTTCGCACATGCCTGGTTCCCTCCTCTTCCCACAATGTGCTGTTGTGTGGCTGAGCTGCCATGCCTTTGATTGCTTCTGTGCATGGTTGGCCCAGGTTCCCACAGGGAGTTGTGCTGTTGTGTCTGGTGGGTGGGCATGTTGTTTGGCATGTTGTATGTGAGTTGGTTACATGTGCAGTCCCAGTGGTGTGAGTTGCATGTTTGTGGAGTCGAGGTGTGTGGTGTGTTCATTTGGTACTTGCCAACAAGCAGTGCATTTCCTTAGGTGCCATCCTGGTAGCGCTAGTTGATGATGGACTGTTGAAGATGTGGGAATCATGTACACTGCCTGGGTGGTTGGCGTCGACGTTGGTGGAGATTTCCGGGTCGTCCACTATTGCCTGCACATTGATGGAATGCGTGTGCTTTCTGTTGCGGTTATAGTGTGCAGTGTTGCCAGGGGTACAAGTAGGACATGTGTGCCTTCAATTGCCCCCTCACACGTGCGGGAAGCCAGCTATGGCGCAGACGCCTTGCTTGGTCTTCAGCTGTTCCTGCGCAGTGGGTGCAGCACATCCAGCAGCTTTGTCTGAGGTGGCATGTTGGTTGCTGTGCTGGTATCGTCAGCCAACGGACAATGGTGGTCAGGATGCGGAGAATGGTTGTCTGTTTGGGCCTGTATTGGGCAATGGCATTCTCTGGTGTTGGGTCGGTGAGGTTGGTGTGTCAGTGATAAAAGCTAAAACATCAAACAAAAGTCCTAGAAAAGTACTAATTGACTTTGAATTACCTATCATTAATACCATTACCAAATTGTGCACAGGCATATTGGCAAAAAAATCAAGAAACATCCTTAATTGAGGATTATATATCAGATAGCAAACTACAGTTTGAACGAAAAAAACTAACTGGCCTCTGCTTTGTTCCTCCTTACAGTGTAGAAGAGTACTACACTTCAATTACAGAATCAGAATACTTTATCTCAAACGAAGATAAATTTGCACCTATTCTAAATTATTTTGAAGACCCATGGATTGGCCATCTAAGCAGGTAGGGTCGCAAGAGGAAGCCACGTTTCTATGTGGAGTGGTAGAATTGCTACACGACATGCTTAGACGGAGGAGCAAAAACAAACAATGCCATAGAGGGATGGCACAACTCCTTCAATAAATCAATTGGCAAACCTCGTCCTAATTTCTATAATTTCTTGGAAATTTTGAGGAAGGAACAAAGTTTACAAGGAATGAGAGTCGCAATCATTAATAGGTAGTCTGAACCCATGTATTTCTAAAAGAACAAAGGAAATGTCTGAAACACTATTGGGTGCAATTTAACAGTTTACGTTGATGGTGGTTTGATAATCTTGCACAAATCCTCCAGTTCTAACCTACCCTATATTCTTACTTGCCTGTTGTGCCCTAAAAAGTAACACTAATTAATTTGGCATTTTTTTAAACATTTTTAAATTACTAATAAATGTCTCCTTACCTTTAGATGTCTTCTTTTTTCAACTCTTGGACTTACGTTCCATCTATTTTTCTCAAAAGTCCTTTTTAAGTCTTGCCTACTCCATTCCGCTGGAATGAGTATGCGAGTCTAATGCAGCTAAACCACTACTTAAACCCAAGGCTCTCAAAAGGCTCCCAAAAAGCGGATTTCGAGAAGTGCACGCCCTCGTGCACGAGTTTGCCCGAGCCTTCTGCCTATCAGCCTCCCTCCCACCTCCCCCCTAATTGCTTTAACTTTCACGGCCTCAAGGCCGTGAGCTACTTGAAAGAGATCCGCTAATCTGACATCAGCATCTCTCCCCCTCCCTCCTCTAGTAATGATTCTCTTCCTCCCTGCCTTGTCTCGCCCGTGTGGCTCTCCCCTGCGCCCTTCCATGATGCGCTCTCCCTAGTGCGCTCCCCCAACCCACGCTGCTTTCATGTCTGCGTCCTTCTCAAGCTTCACCTTGCTATTGCATGTTTGCTCTCCCTGCACCATCAATATTGTTCTCTAGCTTCTGGTACCCTTTTACTTCTGCCCTCCAATGTTGCTTCAGCCACTCTCAGGCTCACCTCCTGCTCCCCCCCCACCCCTCCCATTTGTTCTCTATTCTTGCATTTGTTCACGGCCGCTAAGCCGTGACACCACATCAAAGGGCTTCTCCCAGCGTGCGCTCTGCGGCTTCCCCTCCCCTAATTATTCATGGCCGGCCGGCCGTGGATTGGTGTCACTACAACGCATGCTTTTACATCGCATGCCTTTACAACGCGGTTTTTACCACGCAGTCCATTACAACGCATAATGCTTTTAGGCGCTGGATAGTGAATTATTTAATTTACTATTCCAACTCCAGTCCCCGTGGATAGCAGGGAAGGTGTTGGATAGTAAATTAAATATATTCCCTATCCTAGAGCGCCCCCCAGCGCAATGCGTTGTAATGGTATGCGTTGTAATGGTTGCGATGTAATGGTAGTGCGTTGTAAAAAATGCGTTGTAAGTGATGTTCCCCGCCAGCCGTACTTTCAGTTTCCCAGCCGCCCCCAACTTCCCATGCATGTCTTGTTTGACTAAATGTTACTCAATGACCCAGCTTTAAACAAGAATGCCCTTAAGACTTTCTAAACAGGCTTATTCTGCCACCCTTATTCTGCTGCTAAGTGCTGTTAATTTAACTCGCACGAAGTCACATTACGTAACTTTATAACTATTGGCATTTCTAATAACAAAATTAATACTTTTATATTTTGAAACACAAAAATTAAAAAACTTTACATTTTACACACCAAAAGCTCAAACTTTTCTATTGCGAGATTGTTCTTTTTTAAATCCATTACCAATAATCCACATTCCTTTTGGTAAATCCATAACCTGATATTTAATTTTTTAATGTGCACATTTTTTACAAAAAAATCTGCGCATACCTAAAACAAAGCACCCCCAAAAAATCCAGAAAAAATGTTTTTGTGCAAAATACGCTACAAAATCCAAGGATGCAATCCAATCTATTTCGAAAACAGTCCATTTTGATTCTATGTTGCATAATCCATCACCGAAAATCCATCTCGAAAAAATGCAATTTGCACATCCAAAATACAAAAACCAAAAAGAAGTGGATGTAAAAATATCCGATCTTCTATTTTTCAAAATGGAAATCTTTTTTTAATAAATAATATTAAAAATACATCTAACCTCAACGACGATAAATCCGTCTTTTTAAAAAAAAATGATCAAAAAATATATACCTTTCAAAACACTTTTGTTTATTAAAGTTTTTAATGTATATATTGTTATGTGAAATAGTTGGTTAACACACAACAAAAGTACCTAAAACTCATTTACTACATCTATCTACCTCCCTCCTCCCTCCTCTCTCCTTACAATAAACATTACCACTACATTATGGGCCCCATTAGGATGGTGGGTGGACTTTTCTAATTTACACAATAATGTCTCTTTTTTATATATTTTTCAACTTTATAGTGTCTTTAATTTTAAAATACCTTTTTAAATAATAAATTACTAATTGTATTATAACTTTTAATATTAATTCCTTACCAATTTATAATTCACATTAATAGTATTATTTTCAAAAAAATTTAATTATAGTTTTTATAAATATATACTGTACTATTAATTTTATTACCTCAGTATTATTTTAAAATTCAATAAACAATATTTTTTAAATTTAATTGGTAATTTTATTTTATTCTTTATTTCTCCAATTAATAGTAAATATTGTTTTAAAATAATTTTTTAACCAAACACTAGTTTTAATTTAATGCATATATATTTTATTTAAGATCCACAAAAATACTTAGGGGCCTATTAGGATGGGGGGCGGTCCGCACTGGCAATTAGGATGCCACCGCCACTGTGGCATCCCATATTCCCAGCATTGTGCATTTGCATGCATGCCACGTTGTGCATGCAAATGCATGCAATGCCGCCATGGAAGGCTGATCTCTGCCTGCATCCTAATATGGATGGCGGTGTCTTGCAGACACTGCCACCATGTTCGAGATGTTTTCCGCCCGGTCGACTAGTCGACTGGTGGAAAAGCGGCGGACTGTCTTTCCGTCCGCCCGAACTCCGCACCGTCGTAATATGTCAGGGGGGAAATGGGATGCGGGCGAAGGGAAATGTCGGGCGGATTGCCACCGCCATGTGGGCGGTGGCAATCCTCCCGACATCCTAATAGACCCCATAGTAATTTATTTGTAGTAATATAATGCACTACCTCATGATAATATTAATATATCAATGCATTAAAAATTATTTCTTAAAGATACACTAGTACTTATTTTAATACCTGAGTATTAAATGCACTCTTCTAAATAACTATTTATTTTTTATTATTAATTTTTTTAATTAATCTCTTCTCCCTGATATTAATATCACAATACATTAATTTTCCAAAAATTATAAAAATACTGTAGTAGTTATTTATAAACCTGAGTTTTTTCAAAAATGTGCACAATAATTTAGTTATATTTTTCAAACATTCACCCTTTTATATACGTATAAATTAATATTAATTTTTATTAAAGAAATATTTTAATATTTAATTTAATACTTAAGTATTAAAAGAAACAATATCAACCTGTTTTTGACATCTTACATATTTTAAAAACATTTTAAAATTACTTTAGTATTACATTTAATGCCTGAGTATTAAAATAAACAATTACAATCTTTTTTAAACAAATATAACATATTTTAAACATATATTAAATTTACATTAGCATTAAATTTAATGCCTGAGTATTAAATAATCAATTGCAACCTTTTTTAACATAGTAAATATTTTTAACACACAATAAAATTATTTTAGTATTACCTTTAATGCCTGAGTATTAAAACAAACATAATAATAAACTTTAGCCACCTTTTAAAAAAAAATTGCTTTAGTAATAAATTTAATACCTGACTATTAAAATAAACAATAACCACCTTTTTTAACACATTAAATACTGCGACCATTCGTCGCCAGACGCCAGACATGCTGCCACCCCCACTAGAGGAAGGCTCTTCTATGCCCGGAATGACCTCCTAAAAATCAGGAACTCGTGAGCAACTGTAGACAGTCCACTAGGGACACCATTAAGGGCTCTTTTTGTTGTATACAGTGCGGCTTTAGTGCTGTACTAGCCCGTCCCCACGCTGCTACTTCCCCCTTCCCAGTAAGCATTTTAGCATTCTCAATCTGAACTGTTGCTCCTTAGCCAAACACTACGCTGATGTCCATGACCTATTAGAGGACACCTCCCCTGACGTCCTCTTCCTTACCGAGACATGGCTCTCTGATGCCATGATAGCCGAGCCAGGCTTGGCGCTTCCTTTAGGCTACTGCATCTTCACTTTAAATAGGGAGTCCAGAGGCGGGGGCATCGCGGTTATTTATAAATCTCGCTACCCATGTACTTTTGCAAACAGCTCGTAACTTGATTCGAATGCGCACACTTTAGGATCTCACTGAGCCCCAACTACATGATGTCAGGGCTCCTAGTATACTGGCCCCCTGGGCAATCCACAGATTTTAAGACTGCCCTCATGGAGACGGTTAGCGTATTAGCAGTTAACGCTGCTAACTTTACCGTCACGGGGAATTTGAACCTCCATCTGGATAATTATGATGACACGGACATAGCTAACTTAGTAGCTGATCTTGCGGCTTGCCAGCTTGTGCAATTGGTATCGGGTCCGACACACATTGCCGGCCACCTCTTAGAACCAGTCTTTACAAACATACCCACACTTACAGTGCACACGCCCATCCCCATGGGATAGTCAAACCACTACCTAGTCCATATGTCACTCCAGGGTATAACCCCGGTATGGAGTGTGGATCGTTCGGTCTTCCTCAAACGCCCATGGCACAAATTGAACTCGGAACAATTTGACGCATGCCTCTCGGTTACCTGCCCGAGTCTGCTGGTTTACACCAACGATTTTCTGATTGGATCAGACATCCGTTAGACAGCCTATTTCCGGAGAAATGGTCTATCAACCGCAAATCTAAAACTAGACCATAGTATAAAGGGGATTTGGCCGAAATGCGCACAAGTTGGAAGAGGCTGGAGCGTATATGGAGAAGGGATTTCAATCCCACCGCGAAGGACATCTACCAGGCGGCAATTAAGAGGTACCACAAGGCCATTCAACTGGCCTGAGTGGCATTTTATGCCAACAAAATCCGCGAAAGTGATAACCTTGCGAAGAGCGTGTTCTCAATACTCTCTAGCCTCCAATCCCAACAGACTGCCGCTGGGCCAAACATCAAGTCCAAAGAGCAGTGTGAGGATCTTGCCACCTTCTTTGTGAGGAAGATGGACAACATCTACAGGTCCTTCCCAACTACACATAGTAGCAAGCAAGCGGCAAGGGGTCCTCAAAAGGCAAATACCTTAGATACCTTTCGGCCTATCCCCGCCGACCAGCTGCGAACACTGTGTAATAAAGTCAAGTCTGGATCCCCAGCAGACCCGCTCAAACCAGACCAATTCAGGAAAGTGCTTCCTACAATCATATCTTCCATGGGCCAGGTGATAAACGGGTCACTTGCCATGGCCACCGTGCCCAGGCATACCCCTGCTTAAAAAACCTCTCGACCTTGCCAAGCCAGAGAACTATCGTCTTATTTCCTTGCTCCCCTGGGCGGCAAAGATCACCGAGGTCTATGTCAACTCCCTTCTGTCTGACTTTATGACCAGGTATAACACGCTGGACCCCTCCCAGATGGCTTTCGCAGGTCACAGCATGGAGTCTGCTCTCCTGGCTGTGACAGAACATCTCTGGTCAGCACTGGACACCGGTCAAACGTCGCCGCTGATCCTGCTGGATCTGAGTGACGTGTTTGACACAGTGTCCCATGCCATACTGCTGCGCTGCCTGGAGGAGGCAGGAATCACTGGTCCGGCACTGGAGTGGCTTGCCTCTTTCCTTCAAGAGAGGTAGTTTGTGGTAACAGTCCCCCCATATGCCTCAGGCGATCACCCCTTCAAACAAAGGGGTGCCACAGGGTTCCTCCCTCAGCCCCTTGCTATTCAATCTTTACATCCAACCCCTGGCTGCAGTAGCTAAGAGCAGTGGACTGACCATGGTCTCCTACACTGACGATACACAGTTGGTGGTGGTGCTCTCGAATAACACAGAGCGGAATGACCTTAAGATTCAGGGCAACCTAGCGGCAGTCGCCGAGTCGATGACCACCAACTGTCTCCAGCTGAATGCCAGCAAGTTGGAGGTACTGCTGGTAGGCCAGGACCATGGTCTGTGGAGTGAACGCTGGTGGCCCGCAAACCTTGGTAGGGACCCCCCCCCCCCCAAGCATGCTTTGAAAAATCTAGGGGTGTGGCTAGACTCATCTCTCAACTTCCGAGTCCAAACCAAAAAAGTGGCAGGGACCTGCTTCGGACTACTTCGGGGGTTTCGACCCCTATTGGGTTTCTTCGATGCACCCACATGACAGATCATCATTCAGGCATCTGTAATGTCAAGACAAGACTATGCCTGCTCTCTGTATCTAGGGTCCAATAAGGCTGAAGTTCTGAGGCTACAAAGGGCACAGAACGCAGCAGCAAGAACCCTGCTAGGTTTGCGCAGGTCATGCCCGGTATCTAACACCGTCCGGCGTCTTCACTGGTTGCCTGTAGCCAGCCGAATTGAATTCAAGGCTTTATGCATCGCCTTGATATCCTTGAAACTGTCCACCCCTAAAATCTTGGCCAACCTCCTCTTCCCTTATGTACCTTCACGCCATCTTGGATCACAGAGTCAACACCTGGTAGTGGTTCCCCGAACACAGAGAGTCCGCGCTGGAGGCCGCTCCTTTCGCAGTAGAGCGGCCCTCCTCTGGAATGCACTTCCAGTTGACATCCGTGCCCTTAACAACTACCTAGAATTCAGAAAGGCCATTAAAACTCACCTTTTCTTACACCATAGTCCTACTCTCAGGTCCACCTGTATATGTCAGTTGCTCTGCTGTCAGTGTCGAGACGCCCCTTTGCTAGGGCAACTGTTGCACTATACAAGTTGTGGTAGAAAGTTGAAAGTTGAAAGTATTCATAAAGCGCACTGTGGCCGAGCGGCTTCCTGGCGCTGAGGGGATAGGGCGGTAGCAGAAGTAGAGGGGCACCAAGAAATTACTGAGAAGAGAAGGCTTGAGCAAACAGGTGAGTTTTAAGCGCCTTAAGGAAATGCAGATAGTCAGTGATAGGCCTAATAGAAAAAGGGAGACTGTTCCAGAAACGTGGGGCAAGGGTAGAGAACCTCGTGCCACCTGTTCTGGACTTACGGAAGCGGGGGACACTAAGAAGTGCCTGACTGGAGGAGGGGAGGTCGTGACAGGGGAGATAATGGGTGATCCTAGTATTGATGAAAATAGGAGCCGTGCGGGCCCGGGCCATAAAGACTATACATCCCAATTTGAAGAGGGCTCTCTGCCGGACGGGAAGCCAATGGAGGGACTTGAGTAAGGGGGAAGTATGATGAGACCTAGGGAGCCAGTGGATGAGACGAGCGGCCTGGTTTTGGATGGTCTGGAGGCGGCGCTGCTCCTAGGCAGGGATGCCCAAGTGCAGGCAGTTCCCGTAGTCCAGTCTCGAGAGGATCGTAGCCAAAACAATTATCTTAAGGGCATCAAAAGAAAAAAAACGAGAAATCTTACGAATAATCCTAAGGGACAGGAAGCAGGATGACACTACGGAGCTGACCTGCGGTCGCATGGAGAGGTCCTGGCTGATTTTGATTCCCAGGGTTCTAACTGAAACAGAGGGAACGGGGAGGGCCGAAAATGGGAGGTCAGAAGGCAGAGGTCCAAGGGCTAGTAGGACCGCCAGTCAGGACCTCCAGTCAGGACCAACTCCGTTTTGTCCGGGTTAAGCTTGAGGTGGTTTTGGTTCATCCAATCAGAAATGAAAATAAGAGTAGTTTGATATCGATCCCTCAGGAGGGGACAGTAGTTGCGCCTCCACTGACGCTCTGACTGTCTCAGGGCCAATTTAAGGGCTTTGAGGTCGCTCGAAAACCATTTGTTGGCTTCGTGGAGGCGACAAGCTTTGACCCTCCTGAGGGGGGCGACTGAGTCACAAGAAGTAGATAGCCAGGTGTTAACGGCATCGACTTGAAGATCAAGAGAGAGGTCAGATAAATCAGGGAGAGAGGTTACCAAAGAAGAATGAAGGGTATTAAAATCCACCCGGTTCCAATTCCGTGCTAAGACGTTCTTAGGCAGGGAGGCTTATCGGTGACTGCAAGTTCAATCGAAAAGGAGATGAGGGAGTGGTCAGACCACATGCAGGGAAGGATGGGGGTAGAGGAGATGGTCCAACTGGCCTACCAAATCTGGTCAAGGGTATGACCATGGACGTGGGTAGGGGCGTGAATGTGAGAAGTGAAATTGAAGCAACGAAGGGTGTCAGAAAAATCTTTGGAAGTCTGATCTTCCCTGGGGTCACCAAGCCAGTAGTTGAAGTCACCCAGTAGAAGGACTGATGAATTATTGATCACCAGGGTAGCCAGCAGATATTGGAGAGCAGGCACAAAGTGGGGCATGGTTTGGGGGGGGGCGGTAGAGAAGGACTACAGTAAGGGGAGCCAGGAGATTCACTGAGCGGGCAACTAGGAAGTCCACGTTAGGTATGGGAGGATAGGGCAGGAGTTGGAACTGCAAGTTGGACCGGATGATCATGCACACACCCCCGCCAACTTTCCCATCAGGACGGTCAGCCCGCAGGGCATAATAGGAGTCGGGAAGTGCAGATAGGACATCGGGCAAAGAGTCTGCCGAGAACCAAGTTTCCGTCAGAAATAGGAGATCAGGAGATTCACTGTCAAGCAGATTAAAGAGTTCCAGCTGATGCTTACCCGCCGAACGGGTATTGAGGAGGTAGGCAGAGGCCTGCGACGGTTGGCAGGAGGGAAAGGAGGGTGGACGCACAGGAGGGGCGGCCAGTAGGGAATCAGACGAGGGAACAACAAGGGGAGGGAGGAGAGGGGCAACATAACATAACATAACGTAAAACAGATATACAAAATAATATACACAAAAATAGCAGATTATTATTTAAAAGTGAATACAACTACCAAACAAATACTTACTATCCTATTCTTATCAATGCATTGTAATAGCATGCATTGTAATAGTATACATTGTAATGGCTTGTGTTGTAATGGTATATGCGTTGTGACGGCATGCAATGTAATGGTGTCTGCGTTGTAATGGTTGCGTTGTAAAGGAATTGCGTTGTAATGGATGTCACCCAATTTAATAGACCCAAAGACCACTACTCTTCCATTTGCCCTGGTGTGGAGCCATCAACCACCTTTAACAGTATTTTTATATATTGTGCCCAGAAATGTATTCTCTATTGAGTTTATAGAAAAGTAGTGAGAACTGCTCGCCTCAGGAAGCATCATGCCCAGATTGCATTTTCAAATACCAAAGTTAAAAAACAATTCCTTGTTACATTTATGTATTAATGTTTACCAGAAAAACACTACACCACCAAAGACTGAATTGTCCAAATGTGTTTACTTACATGAAAAATTACACCCTAGTGGCGTAATTTAAGTATAGGCATGTCTCATGAGTCAGTTATCGGCATTTCAAGACATGTACATTCAAAGCAATCTCTGAATCAAGTTTGTGGGTTTGCACGAACATTTTGAAGACTATTTTGCATCCTGAAATAATTGAATGAATGAATAAGGACTTTTAGAGCTTGTAATCGAACATCCTCGCGCTAAGTTTAGATCCCACGTAGACCCATAAGTGAAGGTCCTGGTAGAGAAAGCAGGAGGTCAGATGGAGGAGCAAGATTAAGGAGTAACAAAGTGAGTTGGCACAGGAAGAGCCATGTCTTCAAACTCTGAATATGGCATCAGTGTCCATGAAGCGTAGAGGACTTGGAAGTTGGTTTAAAGCCTTAGTGCTGCGATTTACTTTCCACCCCGGGTATGCAGTCTGAAGGGTGGGAGCTTCAAAAGATTAGCATTGGATGATCTCAGCACCCTCTGAATCTTGTAGTGGCTGAAGCGGGCAATGAGGTATTTAGGTCTAGTGGACTTGAAAGCTCTGAAAACCTGAAGGAGGATCTTTAAAAGGATCCTCTTATGGATTGGTAGCCAGTGTAGTTTTTCAAGGGCTGCGGACAATGTGCTCAGTTTGGGAAGTTTCAGCACCAGAGGCGTGTTGTAGCATCTGGAGCTTATGGAGTTGCTGCTTGGAGGATCATGCGTGAAGACTATTACAATAGTCAACTTGAGGTGATTAGAGTGAAAGGGATTTAATTAGCTTAAAGGACATTCCTGCTACTCCCAGAGCTTGTGGGTGAAAAAAGAGGGTGATATAGAATTTGACCACTAGATTTGTGTGCTACTTCGCCTGTGACAGGTGGCAGGGGCATTGAGTTGGGCCACCATTAGAACAGGTTTGAATTCCAGAATAGCAGGATTTCGGTTTTAACTGTGTTGCATTTAAAGTGATTATTTTGCATCCACAGGATGACATTGTTGAATTAGTTTTGATAAAGTTTGTTCGGAACCGAAAGAGCATTTGTCCATGGATAGAATCAACTCTGTATCGTCAGCATAGGATGTGGTCGCTATTCCAAATGAGGCTATCAGTGAAACAAGGATAGTCATATAGATATTGAATAGTACTGGGCCAAGGGATAAGCCCTGTGGGATTCCCAGTGTCATTGGGCTTTTTACTGAAGAAAATTGTCCTAGGGCTACCAATTGTTTCCTGCCAGTCAGGAAAGATTTGGTCTAGGACAGAGCCTTTTGGCAGATGCTGGTTTCTTGGATCAGTTAAAGGAGTATGGAATGGGATATGGTGTCAAATGCTACGGAGAGATCAAGCAGTATTAGCACAGCATTGTAACCTGCGTCCAGGGAAACCTCTTGTAGGGCTGACTCCGTTGAGTGCTTGGGTGTGAAACCAAATTGTCGGGGAAGTAATGAATTGGAGTTTTCTAAAAATAAAATGAGTTGACCATTTACAATTCTTTCCAGCATTTTGGGCAGTGCAGGGAGTAGAGAGATGGTGCGGAAGTTTGACAGGATGGTGGGGACTGCAAGGGGATTTTTCTTTTAACAGAGGTTTAACAAACAATTGGCAGTTTCCAAGCTGTAGGGACTGTTGATAAATAAGTGTTAGGAATTTTATTGATTAAGGGGTTGTCTGGATCAGTGGCCATTTGGAGGATGGCTGGTGGGCATGCGTCATTGGGAGAGCCAGACCTCTAGGAAAGAATGGCTTGCGAGTTTGTGAAAGCGAAATCTCCTGAAAGGCATCCATCCTTGAGGTTGTATCATTGGAGGGGCTTTCTGAAAGGTGGGCAGTTATGTGGATGGAGGTTAAAAACTCTGCTGTAGGGGAGGAGCTTCGCGGGCGAGCAAGATGGCCGCGTAAGCTCGGAGCTCCTTGGACCCTCCGACCCTCTGCAAATATCCTGCTGGCTATCCTGTTCCACGTTAGTGGATTTCGATTGGTGAGAGGTCGCGGACGCAGGAACTGCTTTCCGCTTTCAAATCCGTTGCTCCTAGACGAAGTTACGTCGAGCTGAACTTTGTGCCAGGGATGCGCCATTGTCTCATGGGTGGCCGATGATCGTCCCGACGCTCCGCATGATTGGAATGCGAAGTGGAAATCTCCGATCCCTGCTGGCGGAGTGCGTCTAGCTGCGGAGTCGCCTTTCGTCGGCCTGGTTTATTTGCTGGCTTCGCCTCTGTTCTGCCCATCTGCTTCCCTTGTCCAGGCGGTGTAGCCCTTTGTTCTCCTTGGGTCCATCGTGGCCGGCAGAGGGGACCCCGACAAGACGTCGAACAGAGGCGTTCGGAGGACAACTCAGACACAGTTGAACAAGATCGACCGTTATGCCCAGCAACGGACCTCGCCCTCCGTGGTGGCCTCTTCTAAAGACTCGCAACGCGCGGGCTCGCCTGATGACTCTGAGCCCACTTTGAGTGATATTATGGGGGCCATCGCAGGCATTAGGACTGAAATGCAAAAGCAACATGAGGTCCTGACTCATAAGGTGGACACCCTGGCTGTTGATCTCAACTTGATCAGGGCCGACCTGGGAAAGACCAATGATCGGGTGAAATCCCTTGATATTAAGACCTCCAGCTTGACTACCAATGTCTCGGACCTGCAGGCGGAGATCCGGACCCTACGATCGGTTAATGACCAATTTTCCAGACGGCTGGAGGATTTCGAAGGGCGTGCAAGGCGACAGAACGTTCGCATCATTGGAATTTCGGAGGGTGCGGAGGAGGCGGCAGTGGACCTTTTTGTGGAAGACTTGATACAGACAAATCTCGCACCATCTGGACTGAGTAACTTCTTTTCTGTGGAACGGGCTCATAGGATACCTGGCGGCCCTCCGAAGTCGGGTGTCGCACCTAGACCCATCATTGCCCGGCTCTTCAACTTTAGAGACCGGGGTGTAATCCTTCAAGCCTCCAGGAGACATGGGCCACTTAAATTTCAGAACTCTGGGGTGCACTTCTACCCGGACTTCACCAGGGCCGTTCAGAGACAACGTCAGAGCTTTGCAGGGGTGAAACGGCGCCTTAGAGACATGGGTTTTAAGTACTCTATGCTATTCCCTGCTAAACTACGGATTGAGTATGAGGGCCGAGCCCTGTTCTTCGACGTGCCAGAGAATGCGAGCGATTGGCTGGACACTTTGCCGCAACATCGAGAAGAGCACGACGAGTGCTCCGGTGGCGCGACTGGTGGCCTGGATCTCTAGGACTAGGTTCTGCTGTGCCGATTATGGCGGTTGGTGTTTCTGATGTCTGTGACTGCTAATACCAAAGCCTTTCCGTTCTTGTTGTTTCTTCTGTTTTTACATGGAGGGTGGCGGGAGGGGGTTGCGGAGATTCCTTACTCCTCTAGGGTCTTTTTGTAGATTAGTTATGGGGCGACAGGCACATTGCTGGTTGGGGGGGCTTTTTAGTCTGCTGCAGGGGTGCAGGGTGGGGGGTGGCGGTGGGGAAGTTTGTTTGTTCTTTCTTTGTTCTCTCTTTCTATCTCTTAGGCAATGGATTGTGTGTACTGATTTGTTTCACTTGTTGTTGAGGCTTTCTGGGGTTGGGCGGGGCCTGGGTCACGACGATGGGGGGTAGGAAACTACGAGTTCTCAGTTGGAACGTTAACGGGTTGGGTGACCGTATTAAGAGGGGAGTTGTGCTTCAATTGATTAAACGGCATATGCCGGATGTTGTTCTTTTGCAGGAGACACACCTGGTTGGAAATACATGTAAAGCGCTTAATCGTAAAGGGTACAAAATGGTGGCTCATTCAGGGTTCTCTTCGGGATCTCGGGGGGCGGGTGTCCTTGTTCGTACGTCCCTTCCGCTTGAGATTTTTTTTTTTTTTTTTAAATATTTTTTTATTTTATCTTTCAAAGAACAAAGCACACATTTCAAGTAAAAAAAAAAAAAAAAAAAAATTATAGCAAAGAATAAACAAACTTTTCTCATCTTACATTTGTTCATCTAACAATATCAAAAGAAAAATCCTTAATCGAAAGAACCAGAGAAAAATGCAAAAAAGAAACCAAAGAAGAAGATAAAAAGAAACACGTATACATTTCATTGAAGGGAGCCAAACCATGGGCATATCATATTTTGGCATTTTAACAATTTACACTCTATCAACCTATTCCTGCCCTCCATTTCTCCAGTGGTCCCCAAATCTTAAGGCCCCGAATTCTCCCAGCCTTGCCTTTTCTAGCATAAATATGTTTCTCAAGATTGTATATAGCGATGAGGTTTGCTAACCATGTTTGCATGGATGGAGGGCTCTTATCTAGCCAAACTCTAGCTAACATTAATCTGAAGACAGCAGCTGCCATAAACAAAAACATTGCGTCGCCCGAATCCATTTGTGAATTTCCATCATCGACCCCCAACATAATTAAACTTACAGAAAAGGTTATCTGTATCCTTAATGTATTAACTAAGAAACGTTCAATGTCCTTAATTAATGTATGTAACTGTGGACATGTAGCAAACATATGGACAATATCAGCCTCTATGGAGTTGCATCTAGGACATGTAGTGCCCTCTAAACCCCCCCACTTGGCAATTCTAGCTGGAGTATAATACAATGAAAACAAGCCCTTCCGCTTGAGATTGACACTACTGTGATCGATGAGAGGGGGCGGTACGCCGCCGTGGCGGGACGATGGGCAGGGCGTGCCCTGACATTACTTTCAGTTTACGTTCCCCCGGGCCTACAGTCTAGCACTTTCCAGGACCTTGGTGGCGCCATTTTGAATTTGCCCACTGGGTTATTGATTGTGGGGGGTGATTTCAACTCGGTTTTCTCCGGTTCCTTGGACCGCCATCCGCCTAGAGACCTCCGTAGCTCCCAATTGTGGCTGCCAACTTTTCTTGAGACGCTGGGGCTGGTAGATAGTTGGCGGCTTCTGCATGCCGCACAATGTCACTATTCCTTCCACTCTGGCGCCCATGGTAGTCTTTCTAGAATCGACTACATTCTTACATTGGCGGCTCACGCTCCTGCTGTTTCTGAGGCTCGTTTTCTGGCACAGGGTGTTTCTGATCATTCCCCGTTGTGGGTCTCATTTGACTTCGATATTGTCATGTCGGAACGGCCGGTGGTTGTTAACCCACGGTATTTCCGCAATCCCAAAACTCGCAATCTCCTAGACAAGGCCATCGACCTCTACTTCACGGAAAATGAGGGGTCGGTTACGTCAGCCGCAACTTTATGGGAGGCATTTAAGACAGTTTTGAGGGGCGAGGCTTTTGTTCTTATAGCGGAAGCCCGTAGACTCAGAGATGCAGATTTGGTGCGCATTGAGGCGGAGATCATAGAGATGGACTCCCAGTTGGAGGCTGAGCCCGATCCCGCTCTCCTACATGACCTCTCACTCAAACAGTCGGAGTACCGTGATCTTGCTACTAACGCTGCCCTTGCCCTAGCTAAAGAACAGCAGGGTTGGATATACGACGTAGGCGACAAGGCCGGGAAGTTGCTGGCCTGGCTGGATAGGAGAGAGATGGCTAGCCGTGTTGTACCCGAGTTACTGGGGGAGGACGGAGTTGTTGTCACTGATCCAAGTGCCATTGCTGAGCCCTTCGCAGATTACTATCGAGGCGTCTACACCTCCGTCTCGGACCGGTCTGAGACCGATTCCACAGTCTTTCTTTCAGCTATCGATCTCCCGTGCCTGTCGGATGAGGAACGCAATGACCTGGACAGGGACGTCTCTGTAGATGAGGTCGCACTTGCGATCCGCTCACTGCGATCGGGTAAAGCACCTGGTCCCAATGGTATCCCAGTTGAGTTGTATAAGATCAGGCCGGACGTGGTTTCCCCACACCTGCGTAACATGTTCCTGGAGGCGCGGGAAACTGGCCTACTTCCCCTTGACCAGAGGTTGGCCACTATCGTGGTCATCCATAAGGAAGGGAAGCCGAGAGATTTGTGCCGGTCAAACCGTCCGATCTCCCTCCTGAATGCAGAGCCTAAGATTCACGCTAAGATACTCGCCAATCGTCTGGTTGGAGTTATCGGCGACTTAGTGCATCCGGACCAGTCGGGCTTTATTCCACACCGCAACACCGCCCTTAACCTGCGTAGGCTTCACGGCGCCCTGGCCAGGGCCCATATCCTGGAGGAGCCGGCTGTCCTCGCGTCCCTTGACGCCACGATGGCTTTTGACTCTCTCGAATGGAGTTACCTGTGGGCGGTGTTGGCGAAGCTCGGTTTTGGCCCGGTGTTTGTGGAATGGGTTAAGCTCTTGTACGCTGACCCGCTGGCTAACGTTGCTGTCAATGGCCGTGTTTCGGCGACATTTGCTCTTCACAGGGGCACCAGGCAGGGTTGCCCCTTGTCGCCTCTTTTGTTTGTGCTCACACTCGAGCCACTCGCGGCCTTGTTGCGGACTCATCCGGATCTCCATGGTATCAGCTGGGCCCCTGGCTTCGAGGACAGAGTCTCCCTCTACGCGGATGATATTCTGCTCTACCTCACTTCACCCTGAAACGTCGCTTATTGTGGCATGTGATGTACTGAGGCTTTTTGGCCAATACTCTGGCCTTGTTATTAACTGGGCCAAGTCTTCCCTGTATGTATTGAAGGGGGACACACCTCGCCTCCCTAGAGGCTGCGGCATCCAGGTAGCCAGCCAGGGCTTTAAGTACTTGGGGATCTATATCTCTTGTAATGCGAAGGTGCGCTATGAAAACAACCTGCTTCCCCCCCTTCTCCGCCTCCGGCGAGATGTGGAGGGTTGGCGCAAACTTCCGCTTTCCTTACTTGGGCGCCCAGGTTCTTGTATGCCCTGCAGAATACTCAAGATCCAGTTCCCGCCCGGTACTTCCGGGAGATCGAAGGCCTACAACGTGCCCTGCTTTGGGATGGCCGGCCCAGCATCGCTATCACGAAGCTTACGCTTCCGTGGTACGATGGGGGAAAAGCGCTACCGGACGGGCGTAGATACTACTGGGCCTCCCAGCTGGCGGCCATCAATCACGGTTTCTATGGTCCGGAAAATAACCCTGGGTACGCAATGGATAAGTGGCTCTTGAGTGGCGGTAATTACTACAGGGCGCTCTACTCGAGGTCTCTGGACAGGCGGATGTCGGGCCCAACGAAAACGGCGGTCCATATTTGGAGGGAAATCACCAAGGCGCAGGGCTGGCAAGGCAGGCTGACTAGGTTTACCCCCCTATACGACTCGGACATCCTGGGCAGGTTGTGGCACACCAAAGGTTTCGACAAGTGGGACCTTATAGGTATCTCCATGGTTGATGATATGTTGTCGAGAGGTGCGATCAAGACCTTCTCCCAGCTGCAGGATGAATACCAGCTGGGTACCTCGGAATTTTTCCGGTATGCCCTGTTGCGACATGCATTGCTTTCTGCTAAACCGGAGGAGGGGGCGATCCCAGAGAGCTCCCCGTTGGAAGACAGGGTACTGGACGGCCACATGCCGGACAGCGCCATTTCACTGTCCTATAAAAAGCTTATTAATGTTCGCACTGACCTCCTCCTGGGTGTACGGGACCAGTGGATGCGTGATGGGTTGGAAATCGATTATGAGGACTGGCAGAGTGCGGTGTCCTCCCCTAAGGAGGTTGCCATCTCTTCCCGTCTCAGGCTGGTGCAGCTTAAGATTCTGCATAGGGTGTACGTAACTGGCCCCCGGCTTGTGCATATGGGCTATTCGGTCGATGGACTTTGTCGCCGCGGCTGTGGTGCCCTTGCCACTTTTATGCACATTCTCTGGGAATGCCCCGCCATAGCCTCCTACTGGAGACGTGTGCACCTGATTATGGGTGAGGTGACTGGGGTAGGGGTGAATGCGGAAGCTAGGAGGTGCCTCCTCAACATATGGGGACCGACGGACCACAATGTGGCTCAGACGCAGTGGGTGACCCTTGGCAACATGGTGGCTAAACGCGACATCGCTCAGAAGTGGGGGGCTTCAGTAGCTCCCATGGTGGTGCAATGGAAAGCCAATATGGATTGGTGCATGTTCAGGGAGAAGACGGTCTATGTTGCCAGGGGTAAGCCCAAAAAGTGGCTGAAAGTGTGGGGGGCCTGGAATTCGTACAGAGGAGATATTTGTGTGCCCCCGGAACCTGTCTCCTTGGAGGAACATCTGTCGCCATAGCCTGTGACACCAACTGTACCACGTTGTAATTATTATCCTGTTTTTTCCACTCCCCCTTCCTTTCTCCTGGGCTAATCTCCTGTTTCCATGCTTGTGCTCCGTATGCTCCCCCCCTGCCCCTCTAACAATGCCTCGCTGGTTTCTTCCACTCCATTGCCACTCTCTTTGCGCCTTTTCTGGCGCCCCTTTTCTTTTTCTTTCTTTATGTTCCTCTATGAAACGACAAAATATTAAAATCAACCTTCATTGTACTGTGACACTCATTCTTGCACTATTGTTCTCCTGTTTCATTGTGCTGCCTTGCCTCCGGGATGTCAGGCTGAATAGCTGTGTGCACTTTTTTCAAATAAAGGTTTTAAAAATTAAAAAAAAAAAACTCTGCTGTATGATCTCTATCTACTTCTCAACAAAGGCTGAGGTCTTATCACAGAGGGCTTGAGAGGGGGCAATTCCCTGGAGAGGGCTTTGGGTTGTAGGAAAGATTTTCAGTTTTTTTTAAATATTGTTTTTGGGTCGTAGGGAGCCTGCTCAATTTGGGAGATTAAGTAGGCTTTCCTGGTTGCCTTCATCAAATTATGGTAACATTTCTGAGAAGTCTTCAAGCGGGACAGGTATGTAGGTCTGATACTATTTGCATTCACGCTGTTTGCAGTGCAACTTCTGTTCTGCTGCAGTGTGGGAGAACCAGTGTGCAGAGGGAGTTGGCCTGCATTTAGAGGGTCAAACTGGGGGCGCTAGTTCATTGGCTGTGTTCATAATCCAATTGCTAAATGAGTTAAAGTCATTAGATAGCCTTCCTGTAGTGGCCTGGAAGGTGGTAGACAGCCAGGTGTTGAGATTATGGTTTGTCAATATCTTGCCCCATTTGGGCAGGGTGGTGCCAAAGGCAGAGGTAAAAATGTTTTCTAGTAGAGAAAAAAAATAAGAGACCTCTAAAATTGGTGTGGGTATAGGGGAAGGAAGCTATCCATGGGTAAACAAATATATTTTTTTTACTTTAATGTGTGAATCTACACTTCAAATAGGTAAATACAATCTTCAGTGTATTAAGACAAAATACTGCATCAACATCTTATTAATTGAATTGAGGATTTACTCCCTTCAATGTAAACTGCTTGCCTTTACCTTTAGCGAGCCTAAAGCAAATAACCACTAACTCCAAACTGGGAGCTGAAGTGAGTTACCATTATTGAAGCTATTACGCTGATTGTTACATTCTTGATTAGTCATGGAAAGTTGAGTGACCAATGCAGCTAGACTTTAAATGCGTATTTTTAAACAACTGTATTTCCAACAAAAATTTTTAAATCAACAAAAACGCGGGGGGCGTGGCTTCGAGGGCGAAGATGGCGGGCGCGACTCTGTAGAGCTCCTGTCAGCCCGCTACTTATCCGCCTAATTATCCTGGCCCCGAACCCTTAACTCCCCTTGCAGAGGTGGTGGTGACTGCTGGAGACCGGGGGCGCCTGTTGGTGTGGTCGCTGGGGCCCGGACCGCGCCTGGAGCGGCGTTTGGTGGCGGCGCCAGCCGGGCCTGCTCACCGCGTGGTGAGCCGGGATCTCAATTTTTGCCCCGCCCGCCGGCTGGCTCTGGGCGCCGGCCGGGCTGCATGCGGTTGAGCCCGTGTGATTGCTGCTGAGTCGCCGGAAGAGGGGCGACGGAACACTTTGCCGCTGACACATCCTGCGGGGCGGCGACCCTCTGAGAATACTTCACGGATCCGGAGGCCACACAGTGTCTGCCAGACTGCCGATGGCGGGGTGATTGCGGAGCCGACGGTGTCCCGCCGGCGGAGGAAGGGAAGAGCCCGGCCCAGCGGGTGGACAGCGGCGGGCCATGTGGCGAGGCCCGGGGGTGCTGACCCGGTGGATTGATTGTGCCGAATCGGCCGCGTGGATGGCGGAGTGTCGGCGCCCTTCTGGCCCCCTTGCCTCTGGGCTCGAGATTGGCGGCTACTGCGCCTTGGATGGGCGGCCTTGCCCGGGTTGCCTGCTTGTAACTTGGCGTGCTGGTGGCAGGTGGGTGAAGCGCGGTGCCGGGTGGGACCCAGATACCCGGGTCTGGGCAATCCAAGTGTGTGGTGTCGTGAACCCCTGTCCGAGTGTGTCGCTCCGTCGCCACTGCCGGAGCCATGACTAGAGGCGGGGGTGGCACAAACGCCACCAAGCAGGGGCCCATCGATAAGTTCACTGGCCCCGGAGGAGGTGCCGGGACTGCCGGAGGAGGCCAGAGTGCCGGACTGGACAATGCGGCCTTGTTGGCGGCCATCACGCAGTCCCGCGACATGTTGGATGGAAAGATTGGGGCGGTCGGTGCCGATGTGATGCTGCTGCGTCAAGATCTCCGCAATGCGGTCGCCCGCATCACAGAAACTGAGACCAGGGTCACGGAGGTGGAAGGCGACATTGGCACCCTTAAAAAGAAAGTGGCGGACATGGAGAGGATTTAGAAGGTCCTGGCGCTTCGCGTAGAGGATGCAGAGGGACGGGCGTGACGGAATAACCTGCGTTTTATCGGTTTTCCGGAGGATTGCGAAAAGGGACCTATGGATGCCTTCCTGGCACGGTGGTTGGAGGGCTGGCTTCCCCCGAACACCCTGTCGCGCTGCTTTGTGGTGGAGCGCGCACACAGAGCCCTGACGCAGAAACCGCCGGCGGGGGAGCGGCCTCGTCCGATCATCGCCAAAATCCTGAACTTTCATGACAGAGACGTCATACTCCGGGAAGCACGGCTCAAAGAGACTTTGCTGTACGACAACCATAAAATCATGATCTTCCCGGACTACACCAAGCAGGTCCAGCAGCAGCGACACTCATTCCTGGCGGCGAAGGCCAAGCTGCGTGGCCTAAAAATCCAGTACTCGCTGCTCTATCCGGCCCAACTCCGGGTGATTTTCAATTCCAGGACTCACTTCTTCGACTCGCCGGAGGCCGTCTTCCAGTGGACGGATGAGACGGTCAAGATCCGACCGAACGCCCAGCCGGGGCTGAGCTCCGGGCCATCGCGCGGCTCATCCCAAGAAAGGAGCGACCCGCCCGGTAAAGGAAAGCGTCATCGGAAGTCTCGCTCACGACGGAGGTCCTTGTCCAGAGACCCCCTTTTGGGGGACACACAGCCTGACACCCACCAGTCTGGCAAGGAATCCTGATCATCCTACGACATTGGCACTTGCTGATTGCCTTTGATCCATTGCTGTACATTGAGGCAGACTGGGCCTGGATGGTGGAGCGGACATTGACTGGTGCAGTATAGACTTCTGTGTTGGCGGTATCTGAGGCCCTCGAGGGCAGGTGTATATATGCTGTGCCTTACTTGTGTACCAGATGCTTGTGGGATTGGGGTTTGGGGCACGGTTTGTGGGCTGCCTACTCCTTTTGGGGTTGGGGGGTGGTTCTGGGGGCGGTTCTGGGGGCGTGCCCTGTTAGTTAGTGGGGGGAATAGTTGGGATCCATTGGCATGGCTGGCTTTAGGCGCTCTGTTCTGGGCCTGAAGCACCCCATGCCGCGACAGATACTTCACTGTTCTCTGAGGTATAGGGGTGGGGGGTGGGACTGGGGTGTTTGGTTGTTTGGGGGTCGGGGCTGGTTGAGGGGGTCGGGGCTGTTCTGTGTGGGGTGCACGTGATTCTTACGATATTTGCAACTGTGGTGTTGGGGGCCTGGGTCGGGTCCTGGGGGTCACTGAGACTTGCTCATCGAGACAATGGTTGATGTCCCACGTCCGGTACTTGCTAGCGCCTCTGTGCGGATTTTGAGCTGGAATGTCCGGGGACTATTGGACAAGATCAAGCGTGGGGCTGTGCTTCGCTGGGCCAAGAGGGACTTGGCTGATGTGCTGCTACTTCAGGAAACGCACATGTTGGGTACTAAAGCATTGAGTCTACAGCGGTTTGGCTTTCATCAAGTGTTTCATGCCGGGTTTACCAGGGGCTTGAGGGGGGTGGCTATTCTTGTTCACAAGCGGCTGTCCTATACTCATGAGCGTCACTGGCTCGATCCCAAGGGTCGGTTTGTGTTTGTGCAAGGGAAGATTGGAGCAGAACCAGTGGTGTTTGGTAGTGTGTATGCCCCTCCCCCGTTGCAGTGGTCCCTGGCGGAGAAACTGTTTGACTTGTGGACTGAGATTCCCCACTCCCTGGCGGTGATTGGAGGTGACTGGAATGATGTTGTGGGCATGGGTCTGGACAGGCAGAGGGTGCAGGGGGTCGCAGCTGCGGCCTCGCCTAGGCGGCTGAATGCAATGATTGATGGACTGGGATGGGTGGACGTGTGGAGGCATCTGCATGCCGGGAAGCGGGAATACACGTATGTTTCAGCAGTGCATGGCTCCCTCTCCCGTTTGGATTGTGTGTTCGTGCCGGGGGCCTTCCTTGACAGGGTGAAGGGGGCTGCGATCCGGCCTTGCGGGCTGTCCGACCACTCCCCCGTAGCGGTGCAGATTGACCTGTGCAAGGCACGCCAACCGTTCCGGTGGCGAATGTCCTCGTGGCATCTGCAGCGACCGGCCTACACCCAGCATATGCGCAGCGCAATTGCCAGCTACTGGCAAGACAACCTCACGGAAGGAGTGGATGCGGTGACGGTCTGGGAGGCCATGAAGCCCGCTCTGAGGAGTGTTGACATCGCCTGGTGTGCTTCCGCCTGCCGGACTCGGCGGGAAAATATTGTTAGAGCGGGTGGAGGTGCTGGAGACGCGGTACCGGGGAGGGGGTGATGACGGGGCACTGTGACTGCTTCTACAAGCGCAGCAATCCTACTCTTCGGTGTTGATGGATGAGGCTCGCCAGGCTTGGCTGGCTACACGTAGCAGGGTGTACCAATGGGGAGACAAGTCCTGCACCATGCTTCATAGGCTTTGTCAGCAGACTATGCAACCGATCACCTTGCCTGGGCTTACAGACGAGGTAGGAGCGGTTATAACGGACCCTGCGGTCCTTGCGGCGAGCTTCGCGTGCTATTATGCGCAACAATACGCCTCTCTCGAGAGAGTGTTTCACCCGAGGAGATTGAGGGGTTCCTAGTGGATGTCCCTCCTCGCGCGGTCTCCGACGAGGTGCGGGAGGCCTTAGATCTCCCCCTGACGGCAGAGGAACTGGGTGATGCGTTGGGTCAACTTAATGTAGGTAAAGCACCGGGACCGAGTGGGTTTCCCAGCGAATTCTATAAGAAATTCCACCTGCAGCTTGGGCCGCATTACAGGCGGGCGTTGGAATTGGCGCGGGAGCGTGGCAGCCTGCCCTCGGACTGGCGTCAAGCCAAAATTGTGGTCTTCCAAAAACCGGGTAGACCCCCCGACCGCCACGAGTCCTATCGCCCTATATCCCTGATCAATCATGAAGCCAAGCTACTGGCCAAAGCGCTGGCGAACCGCCTGCTCCCGCATATTACAGACCTCGTCCACCCGGACCAGGCGGGCTTTATGCCACACCGGGCAACGAGACACAACATTCGGCGTGCACAGGCCGCGATAGACGCAGTGGGGGCGACGGGGATCGGGCGGCGCTGTTGCTCGCTGACATTGATAGGGCGTTCGACTCGGTCAGCTGGACCTATCTCTTTGCCCTTCTGCCACTTCTCAATTTGGGGCCGGTGTTCATCTCCTATGTGAAATTGCTTTATACAGACATGACTGCCTCGGTACGTGTCTCTGGGGCGATCTCGGAGCGGTTCCCCATTGCCAGAGGCACTCGTCAGGGGTGCCCCCTCTCCCCATACCTTTTTGCGTTGGCCATGGAGCCCCTGGCCGCCCGAGTGCGCCGGGACGCACTCTATCGGGGCTTTGTGGGGGGGGCGGACCTCTCAGATCGCATAGCCTTGTATGCGGACGATGTTCTCTTCTTCATGACCGATCTGCACTGCACGGGCCCTCGTATACTGGATATGATGCAGGAGTTTGGTGAGGCGTCGGGGCTTTTTCTTAATCCACGCAAGTCGACCCTGTGGGTGCTGGGGGGTGAACCAGTGACATGCCCATGGGCCGCGACTCTTCAAGTGGCGGTCGATGGCATGAAATATCTGGGCGTCTTCCTATCGGCCTCGGCTACGGTGGCATGGGATCGGAACGTGCAGCCAGTGTGGGACAGGGTTCAGATGGATGTTAAGACTTGGACGCGCATGCCCCTCAATATCTATGGTAGATCCGCCATTTTCAAGATGGTGGCCCTGCCACGGCTTCTCTATCAACTGCAGAATCACCCATATAGAATTGACCCGCAGTGGTTCCGTCGCGTCAACTCAGTGCTTGGCTGGTTTTTGAGGGCCGTGGGTGCTGCCAGGGTGGCACTGCGGACATGCTTTCTCTCCACGTACTGTGGCGGACTGGCTTCCACTGATCTTCTGTCCTATTATCAGGCCTCCCACCTTCTGGTGCTCAATGAGTGGTGGTATGGAGACCGTAGTGATCCGGCTTATGCACTAGAGCACTCTCTGATGGGAGGTGCCACGCTCCATACATTACTGTACTCGGCCAGGCGGAGGAAGACACTGCCGAGGGTCACCCAGGTGGTCTTCGCGATCTGGAGACAAGCTTTGCGCCGCATGGGTTGGTGGGGCAGATTGACCGCTGAGACTCCGCTGTGGAATAATGGTCTGCTTACGGCGCTAGCTTCCCTGTCGGGCTTTGGAGGCTGGGACGCGATCGGAATTTCGTTCCTCGGTCATGTCCTCACTGGGACTACACTTAAGTCCTTCCAAGACCTTAGCTCCGGATTCGATATGCCCAGGTCCCAATTCTTCAGGTACCTCCAGTTCCGCCATGCCATCGGCCCTAGCCTGGTGGGCTTAGATCAACTCCATGACTTTAGCCCCATTGAAGCGAAACTCTTTATGGGGGACCTGGGCGACAAGAAGGTTTCTCAAATTTACCGCTCCCTGGTTACGCACTGCTCCTCTTCCCTCTTGACACTGAAGGCCTCCTGGGAGACTGATGTTGGCCCCTTGGATGAGGATGGCTGGCGGGAGGCCCTTGAATCCCCCCGTGGCGCTGCTATAGCTGTCCGCCTCAGGTTTATTCAGTTTAAGTACCTTCACAGGGCATACTACACTAGGGAGCGATTATGGAGAGCGGGCCTTATTGCTGCCCCGGAGTGCTTGAGGTATGGATCTAAAAGGGGGACACTCTTCCACACGGTGTGGTCTTGTGGGTGCCTGACCAGATTCTGGACTGGGGTCTGGGACTGCCTATCGGAGGTGCTGGGGTGGGACCTCCCCCGTACACCTAGACTGGGCCTCCTCCATGTCCTGGAGAACATAGGGGGCAACATTTACAAACAACATCTTTTACTGTTGGGGCTGGTGGTGGCTAAACAGGATCTGGCCCAGGCTTGGAAAAGTGAACGTGCCCCCCCCCGCTCAGCGCCTGGAAGGCGGGATTGGACTTTCTCATGGGGCTGGAATTGCCTGTGTTCGAGGCCAGGGGGTGTCCCCGGAAACATTATAAAATCTGGAAACGGTGGGCGGACTACAGGGGACTTACTCTCGACCCCCCGATTGACATTGATGATGAGCTACCTCCAGATGTGGACCCTGTGCCTTAGGTTGTTGACTGACACCTGTATTGCCTTACATCTATTGCTGCTATATTGTGAACACGTGCATTGGGTTAGGGTGGGATAAGGGGTGGGGGGCTGGGGAAGGGTGCTGGGGGGTCTTTCCGGGGGTTGGTGGGGTGGGGTGGGGATTGTTTTCTAAAATCTGGGTTCATAGTCATGCTTCTACTTGCTTATTATTGACAGTATCCTCCTGATTGTGGAGAACTGTATTGATGCTTGCCTGAACTCTCAATAAATACGGTTTTGAAAAAAAAAAAATCAACAAAAACGCATGTGATCTGAAGAAACCAACCCTGACATGAATTTCACAACACTGCCACCATGCTCCATTTTTTTGTTGCTTTGCAGCAACGTTATCCTATATCTATATAGATTTATCACATGCACATCCAAGGCATGGAACAAATTGCCGTTTCACTTAAGGAACGCTGACAATGTGCTCGCCTTCAGAAGGAGCCTGAAGACCTGGCTTTTTTCGCGGTGAGGGAAACTATCGATCACCTTGGCTCACGGTTCAGACAAGCTCAGCGCCGGGACACCTTTTTGGTATTTGCGCGCTTCTTATAAATTTCAATAACATAACATAACATATCTATTCACTTGCCCAGTTTGCTCATGTTTCAGCTTCGTGCACAAAACATTTGAATCACCACCTTAAATTTAAGAAGAAAGCAGAATTAAAATAAAATTTACAATCAGCCCATAAATAGAAACATATTGTTACATAATTCACAGGGCAACACACATTCCTTTGTTCTGGTTTAAATAATATTCACCACTTTGTTCTTAATGGAATTGGAATGTTTTGTTACGAAAACAAGGACATTTTATATTCTACGTTGCAACTGGAGGTATAGATTATACTCCTTTAAAGCTAACTTGCCACGCTGTCGGAATAACCTCCACAGGCTTGAAGCATGAGCAAAGAAAAACTTCTGGTGTTTACTTCGCTGACTTCAGGATATCTTTGATCCTACTACCAAGGCCTCGATTCTGATGCAGGTTGGAATGCTTCCCGACTGAATCGGTTTGGAAATGGTGTCCGACCCACTTGGATCGGGAGAGTCCGACGGACGGAGTACGATGCATCCGAATGCTTTCAGATACGATTTGGTTGGACTCCCATTGACTTCAATGGGAGCATATGTTCTTAACCGCATCGCAATTGGGCCCTCGGTTGGGAAGACACGTTTCCGATCCGATTTGGAAGGAGCAAATGCCATTAGGAGGCCTTCCTAACCGCATCAGTATCAGGCCCTAGGTAGGAATGCTTTCCTAACCGCATCAGAATCAGGCCCCAAGTGTAAAAGATTGTGACTACTTAGCCTCTCTCAGTGAATGTGCTGTCAATTTCGCTACCTATAAATCAGCCTGCTGAAGTCATTGCAAGCACTACATCGTGTGAAGACACCACAGCAAACAGTGTCCAAAAAGATCAGAGTTTCTTCACTCTTTGTGGTTGAACCTCCCTTGTTTTCTTTTCATGCACCCTAAAGCATCTTCAGGTTATCTGGGTATGCAGTGGATTTGCTCTCTTGGAGATGGTAAAGTTTTTTGTTTAAAAAAAAGATATTTTATTGAATGTCATCCGACCAGGATAATAATACAGTTATGACATCTTAAGGTGCAAACTTAGAGTTACAAATAGCGTACAGAGAGAAGATACAGTACATCTACATTCCCAAAGGATATATTCATATTGACAATTCAACGTAAGTTCACCTCATAGATGAGTCAGATGTACCAATTGCTCTTCTATCTTTTAACCCAACAACTTCAACTTGTCCCCCCCACCCTCCTCCCTCCCTTGAGTCACACGCTCTATACAACAACACTTATTCTGTATCTATAGCACTGCACCGTAGACTTTAATTCATACTACAACTAACAAGTGTAGCCTGCCCATTCCCCCTCAGCTGTTCCACCACTGCCATCTTGGGTTTTCACAGTCACTTGTGAGCTGGGGATTCCATCACCAGGAATTTCTGAGATCATGACATACCACGACCTTGCGTCTTCCTCCAATCTTTCATCTCTTCGAACACGTTGCATTCAAGTTAGCTCTGCTGTTGCCACTCTCTCAAATCCTTTGCCCAGTTACCTACCGTAGGTGGTTGGGAGCTCAACCAGCTGATCGCAATCCGTCGGTTTTACCAGGACTAACCCCAGCTGGATGAAACTGCGGGTGAGCTTCTTACCCTTGGGA
Source organism: Lissotriton vulgaris (assembly GCF_964263255.1). NCBI lineage: Eukaryota > Metazoa > Chordata > Amphibia > Caudata > Salamandridae > Lissotriton > Lissotriton vulgaris. The sequence continues at coordinate 1,468,080,422 of NC_141694.1, forward strand.
TTGGGAAGAAGTCCCAGAAGTATATCCCTGAAGGAGTGAGACAACGACCACCCTGAGAAATGCGTCAGGCGTTCCAGGATCGACCCCCAGAACAATCTCAGCTCTGAACATTCCCATATAATATGCAGGAACTGAGCATCTAAATGACCGCACCTGGGTACATTTTATGCAGCACATGTGGGGTGAGGTATGTTTGATGAACAATATTAAATTGGGTACGTTTAAATCGCACATTGGAATTAATTTGTTTAACCTGCTCGTGCACTCTCTTCCATTCTAAATCCGTCAAAGGACCCTCCAATAGCCCGTCCCATCTGTCCTGAACTGGGAGTGGATCCGAGACAAAGTCATCTCGTAGCACCCTATATATATGTGACACTAATCTACGTCCCCACGCCAACAACACAAGGGCTTGCAGAGTGGCAGCACTGGGTGGTTCTTCTCGAAACATCAGCCACAGCTCTTGCGCCACTCCGAGATCTTTGCATTGGCAGGTACTGCCCCCTGCCCAAGCCAAACATAGACTCCCCCTCCTCCCTCATGAGGAACCGTTGTTCCCTATACAGATCATCCATCATACAACAACCCCCCTCTGTCCATCGATCGATTGCCATGTTTTGGCTAATTCTGAACGGAACCACTGCCCATAGCGGGGCTTCCGGGGCATATGGCGCACGCTTCACCGCTGTTTTAAGTGCAGATTTCCAAACTGCAGCCACATGCTTGATAATATAGGGGAATCTCTGTGGCATATTTAATCAACAAGAGAGAAAGGGTCAAAAGGCCACTCTTAAACCCCTTTTGAAATAATGAATACAAATCAACAAAAGAGTTACGTAAAAAAGAAAAACCATAAAGGGGCGATAAAGGGATTCAGTTACTACCACCAAAGTAGGAATACTAAACAGAGAAGAAGACAGTAAAACAATAGGCTATTGCATGCACAGTGCAGAAAAAGAACCCTCAGGCACCAACTGAAAGTTGGTTGCCAGCTGTCTTCATTGGGCTCCAGTTTGGAATACGTGAAGTGGTATCCAACAGTGATGAAAAGTGAGTTAAAAGGAGTGTTGGCTACTCCCTAGACTAGAAAAAAGTATTTAACACAGAGGTAGCTCTAACTCCAAAACAATAGTGCAAAGCAGACATAGACTTGGTTGAGTAAATTTGAACCACTGTCTTCCAAAAAAAAGCGGGGTGCATTGGTCACTAAAAGGCCATCAAATCGTCATCAAGAGTGCGGATAAGGGGGGCGGCATCGTTATCCAGGATGCCCCGCTTATGACCAAGAGTGCAGACGCCTTTTAGGTGATACGAGAAATTACTCTGTCCTCCATCAGGATCCTTCCCCTTTCTTAAAGGATGAAATATTGGAACTGGTTATGACAGCAGAACGGGACGGTTACATTAGTAAACATGTAGCATATTTTCTAACCAACTCTGAAGGTAAAATCCCGTACTTTTATACCCTACCAAAAACCCATAAAAAACGGCTTCCTCCCCCGGGAAGACCGATCGTTTCGGGTATTGGTTCCTTATTGGAACCTCTCTCAAAGTACTGTGACTTTTTCTTTAAACTATTGGTACAGGCAACTAGTACCTACATTAAGGACACCAAAAGTCTGCTATCTATGCTCTTGACCGTCCAAATGCCGGATGAGCCATGCTTTCTTGTTTCTTTAGACATAGAAAGTTTGTATACCTGCATCCCGCAGGATGCAACTATTAAAGTCCTGGCTGACGTTTTAGAACAGGCTACCTGGGGCTACACTACTTCCCGGACTTTCATTATTGAATGTGCTACATTAGCCCTCAAACGCAATTTCTTTCAATATGAGGACACCATCTATTTGCAAAAGACGGGAACTTCGATGGGCAGTACTTTTGCCCATAGCATTGCGGGCCTGTATGTGTATAATTTCGAACTGACTCATATCCTGGCTGCCACTAACCCTTACACTCTCAATGTCATCCTGTGGAAGAGGTACATTGATGATGTGCTTTTAATCTGGCAAGGCACTGAGGAAAGTCTCCTGCCATTTTTTGACTGGGTGAACACATGTGACCCTCACCTGAAATTCACCCATCAATACCATCCTAGTTCCATTGTCTTCCTGGATGTTACAATAACTAGGGAAGGTGACCATCTAACTACTAAGACCTACTATATGCCCACCAGCAAAAACAATCTGCTTCACTTTTCGAGCTTTCACCCGCGTTTTTTGCAGGAGAATTTGCCTTTTGGTCAATATCTGCGTATCCGTAGAAACTGTAGCTCCCTGACCGATTTTAACACACAGTCAGAGGACCTTACCAACAAGCTACTTACAAGAGGTTACCCAAAAAGAATCCGAAATAAAAGCCGTAAGAGGGCTAAAAATCAAAATAGGGAGGCCCTTTTGGAAGAGTACAGTAAAGACCAGGAAGCCGAGACACCCTTGACCTGTGTGACGACTAAGCATGGGCGAATTTTGCGAATCTCGCGTTCGCGAATTTTGCGGATTTGCGAACTCGCAATCCGCAAAATTCGCGAATTCCCGCGAATTTGCGGATTTTTTTTGTGTTCGCGCGTGTTTCTGCCAGTTCGCGAGGGTTTTTACAATTTCGCAATTTGCGAACTTACCTGTCGGGTCGCAAGTTTTGCGAACTTGTTGTTTCTACGTGTCCAGCCTGTTTGGGACACTCTTCTTCATCACTGCCACTGTCTGTCACCACTGCCACTCTCTGACTACTCATGCCACCCTCTGGCCCACCCATGCCACCCTCTGTTTCATCACCACACCCTCTGGTTGTCCAGTGTACATTATTTTTGGCAAAGCAAAGCACACCTGTCCTGCCTCAAGTGACCTGAATTAATTTGGGGCTGATTAATGTGTCACAGAATATTTTTTTAGCTGGCACCTGCTTCCTTAGTGCTTCCTGATTAGTGATCTTTTGCACTTGCTAAGTGCTTTCATTGTTGCAAAATTAGTTACAACACCTGCCCTGCCCCAACTGACAATAATGAATTAGGGGCTGATTAATGGATTTTAACTTCCAGCCTGGCTCCTGCTTGTCTCCCTTAGCTGTAATTCAGGACCTTTGTGGCATATGTGTAACTATTCTGAGGTTCAGAGCAGGGTCACATAATAGTTGCAACTGGCAACTGAACTCTGGAGGGGCCCCTCAGGAAGCACTACAGGAAATGGCTACTAATGATGAGCCTGAACTTTTGAACCTGGTAAGTAGTTTCAGTTTTGCTAAGATCGTATTTCTGCAATTTAGCACTTACTCGCGGGGTGCGAAGTTGTACTGGCAAGCCGCGAACTCACGCGAACAGTGCGAGCAAGCCATAAAATCCGCTGCTCGCGGATTTGCGGATTTTGCGGGAGATTCGCGGATCTCGCGGATTGCGAATTTACCGAAAATCCGCAAAATCCGCGAGCGAAACGGATTTTCCGCCCATGCTTAGTGACGACCTACAGCAACATTTCCAACACTGTTAGTCGTTGCATAGGCAAGCACTGGCGCATTCCAACCAGTAATGGGCGAAAATGGCAAAAGCCGCTTTTTTCGTACAAACGTGACAGGAGCCTACAAGATGCACTCGTCCACACCCGTCCAAGAACAAATAATACAACTCGGGACGATAGTGTACTCACCACATGGGGTTTGCCTCCTGTTTGTGGCCATTCCCCATGTTGGGGTGCAATGTTTGTCACCTCACCACAGCAACAAAGACACTTAATCTGGAGGAAGGCAAAATTTGGCATCTCAAAGGGGTAAACATCGTTTACAACGATGTTTTTAAAACGCGGTACCTTTACCACGCGGCCGATACAACGCAAGTCGTTACCACGACTTGCGCTGGAGGGCGCTAAAGTATTAAACATAGTAAATTTACTATCCCAACACCTTCCCTAGGGTCCACGGGGACTGGTGTTAGAATAGTAAATTATACTATTCAAAATCCACGCCCCCAACGCAAGTCGTGGTAACGACTTGCGTTGTCACGGCCGCGTGGTAAAGGTATACGTTGTGACGGTACGCGTTGTACCGTCATACATCCCTCAAAGGGCACACAAACTGCAATTCAAGTAACGTCATTTACTTCGTTACATGTCCCTGCAATCTTAAATATGTTGGGATGACTACGAGAAAAATAAAATTGCGGATTGGCGAGCATCGCAGTAATGTAAGGTGCCGTAAGAGCACCACAAAATTAACTGCACATTATCTGGAATGCGGCCATTGCCCTAATGACATCAGATGCACAGTAATAGAGCAACTGAATCAGCGTAGTGAAAGTAGCATCTTTGAAAAAGAACAAAGATGGATTTACCCTCTTAACACACACTCACAGGGATTAAACAATGCTATTCCGTGGGGCTCAGTGATGCGGCGGTAATCTTTTCCATCTGTACTACTGAAGCAACTATCTGTCTTCTGTTCTTTGCAAATAAGCCCCCCCCTTTTTTGTTATCAAGAGATGTCGATTAGACAACTAACAGTACCCTTCCCGAGAATCTGTTATAGTACTAGATACGCTCTACTTAAACAGTTCTTGGGACTTTTGATTTTTCCCCTAGCTGCAAAAGTGCCTACGATTCGTGTTGCCTTATTGTGAACTTTTAAAATCCTTACAAATTCATATATGTACTAACAAATGAATTGGAAGTTGTATGTTTTAAATTTGGGCACCGTGAGTTGTGCCATTTTCCCAATGTATAAAACGACAACTACTGCAGACACTAAGCTATAGAGACTTTACACCTATCAGTGGGACTGTTGTTTTGCCCTTTCAAACACTTTACATTTATAAATCCAATACGTGTGCTAGCAAGATTTATAAGCGCTTAAGGCTCTGATATTTGCCTTCGTACGTGGAGGACTGTGATGCATATTTTACCTTCTGAATGCAACTCCACATAATCATATGTGGGACATGCTTGCAGCCACACATTTACTTAATCCAATAAAGTTTCTTTTAGAAAAAACACACTAAATCCGGAAAATAATGCTGGCTCTTTAAGAAACTACAACTGAGTTCCGATCACGTGATCACGACCAGCGTCGATCACGTAATTACAAAAGTTAGCGTTTTCCATGCATCCTGTGTATTCGGGTTGTGGACGAGGACTTAGTAGGTTCCATGGAGGGCAGTCGCCGGGATATTAGTAAGTGAGCCGGTAATGTGTTTTACGTTTTGTTTACCCTGTCGTAGCTCGCTGCTTTGACCGGGCGTGTATGCCCCTTTGGAGCCTCGAACCAATTCAACCTGGTTTGATGTGTGATCTGGGTTTTGCGCTTTGTTTTGTACTCTACAGACGGTCCGGGCGTGAAGATATTCCCCCCGCCACGAGCCTAAGGAGCACCGCTCCTGATACTTTAGAGTGAGTGCAATACCTTAAGCATTTCTCCTTTCTGAATCTTTCACGAGCAAATGTGTATTTTAATATATTTATGAATTTTTACAAATGGGCACTATTTTTCAACTTTGTTCTCGGAAATCCCTCACAGCTTACTGTTAAAAGACTGAGTTGGCTTTTGATAAGGTCGATATTCCATTAGGTTAATATACCTTATTTCTCTCTGAAAATTTGTTGCAGCAGCATCTCTTGGACATAAATCACATCAACTTTAGTGGGTTTAACATACAAAGAGATGTGACTTGGTGGAACATAATTAATATTATGGTGTTACCTTTGCTCACTGCTTTTCTGGTGGGTTCATCTTCATGCACTTTCTTTGATAATAACTGTGGTCTTCACATTGAATGCATACTGGGAAATGTTGTAATAGTTTACCTCCCTTTTTCTGTTTTTTATGTGTCTCTTGATTCATTGCAGATACTTCATCCCTCACGCTTCGGAGGGGACGCACGAGGAAGTTACTGTGCATCGGTTACATTCAAGTTTGTAATCTCTTTGTCTCTTTCGCCCCAGGTGGCAGTGGCACCGTAGTGTGCGTTACCCACGAGGCGACGTTTACCTTTGGTCCTGATGAATACTAAGCCGACTTTTGGCTCTCTATAGCAGAAACATGTTGACCCCTATATCTTTATAGAACTTTTTTGGTTCAAATTTACACAACCAAGTCTATGTCCGCTTTGCACTATTGTTTTTAATGGAGTTAGAGCTACCTCTGTATTAAATACTTTTTCTAGTCTGGGGAGTAGCCAACACTCCTTTTAACTCACTTTTCATCACTGTTGGATATCACTTCACTTATTCCAAACTAGAGCCCAATGAAGACAACTGGCAACCGACTTTCAGTTGGTGCCTGAGGGTTCTCTTTCTGCACTGTGCATGCAATAGCCTATCGTTTTACTGTCTTCCTCTCTGTTTAGTATTCCTACTTTGGTGGTAGTAACTGAATCCCTTTACTGCCCCTTTACGGTTTGTCTTTTTTACGTCACTCTTTTGTTGATTTGTATTCATGAATCTCTGTGGCACCCTCGCTCCCATGATAAACAGGTCAGATAAGGAGATCCCCGGATATGTACCATCCAAAAGCTGTTTCTCCCAATTGTCGCCCTTGTCCAACTACTGTACTGCATGTTGAAGCTGCATGGCTATATAGTAAAAACTCAGGCTAGGGACCTCCAGCCCTCCCCGCTCCCATGTCCTCTGTAATGTGTCCAATTTCACCCTTTTCCTTTTCGATCCCTAAAACAGATTGTCTAATTTTGGAAGTACAAGGATAGAATGCGATAGAGGGAATTCTGTAGAGCATATAAGCATCTTGGAAGGATTACCATTTTTATGAGGGCTACCCATCCCATTACAGATAGAGGGAGCCCCCGCCAAAACTCAATCGACTTAGTAACACCGTCCACACATTTCCCGATATTGTGTTCTAGATAGGCCTCCAGTGTGTGCACCAGCCGGACTCCCAGATATCGAACCATATCCATGACCCAGATCATTCCAACTCCAGGTAGCTCACTCACTGGCACACCCCTCATGCTGCCCATCTGGAACAGCTTTGATTTCCCTGGGTTGAGGCAAAGGTGATATTTAGCTCCCGAAGGGGATTCAGGACTGCCGACCTGGGGTGCTGAAGATAGACCATTATGTCGTCCGCGTACATGAACACCACATGTATCATTGTCCCTATCTGGATACCCCAGATCGCCAGAGGCTCCATCGTAAGGACAAAAAGTAATGGCGACAGGAGGCATCCCTGTCGGGTACCCCGTTGGAGCTCTGACTTTCCGATACTTGATTTCGGAGGGGGATGCAAGCCGTTGGTTTACAATAGAGCAGTTTCAACCATTTTATATAATCGTCACCCAACCCCATCTGAGCTAGAACCGTCCACATGTATTCCCACTCGACAGAGTCAAAGGCCTACCTTATGTCTAAAAGACAAAGAGCCCACTCCGATTCCTCAAGATCCGATGCATGCCACACATACGCTAGTCTACGAAGATTGTGCGTTGTATTTTGCCCTGGGATAAACCCAGACTGGTCTACATGGACCAGTTGAGCCATGTATGTCAATAAACGCGCCCCCAAGATACTACTGAGTATTTTCTTGTCAATACTCAGGAGAGAGATAGGCCTATAGGAACTCATGGAAAGGGGATCTCTATCCGGCTTGATAATGATGAAGACTAACGCCTCAATCATAGTATTAGGAAGCTTCCCTTTGGCTAAAG